>NC_079165.1:78556739-78564239 GCF_947568905.1 Ostrea edulis | reverse complement strand
ACGTTGCGGGTACTGTATTATTATTATTCTTTTTCTCCGGTACTTTTTTGTCCGGTAGTGTTCTCAGAAACTACAAAAGCGATCGATATGAAACTTTCCAGGATGATAGTATAGCGTTTGTAGATGTGCATAGTGATAGTCATTTTGTCTGCACGTGCATGCATGCGCGTGCACGTGCATTGCAATTTTGGTACAAAAAATGGAAAATCAGAATATTGAAGGAAGCGATATAAAACCTAAATAGGATGATAGTATATCATTTGTACATATGAAAAATAATAGTTTTTTTGTCAGCACGCGCACGCATGCGCGTGCACGCGCATTACAAAATTTGTACACTAACTTTGGAATCAGTCTAACTTTTTTGTTGTTCATTGAAATGGCTTGAAATTCATATCATAGGTAGATATTGAGATCGTTAACTGATCTGCATGGTCAAAATTACCAATTTGCACGCGAATGCACGTGCGCTTCATTTTGATTGGATAATACTAAAACGTTTGTAACTATCTTATTTATGAAGCGAATGAGATGATATTCACAGCATACGTAGACAATATGTGTATCTATATATTGGTGTAACAAAAAAATGCCAACACACACGCGCATGCGCGTGCAACGGTTTTTAAATGTTCAATTTTTAAAGGACGATAACGTTTTTGTTTTTCATCAAATTCTATTGATATTAATGGTTTAGATGTGTCTTGGTACTCCTTACAAATTGCTGTGGTTAGAATTACTGCTCAGCACGTGCATGCACGTGTGCTGAATTCTGATTGGACGATTTTAAAATCGCTCTAACTTCCTTATATTTGATGGAAACGTTATGAAATTCACACTGTGATACAAATGCCTGTTGAACGACATCAACAAAAATTCGGAATCATACACACGTGCGCGTGTATGCGCGTGCAACGCTTTCTTTCATTTTTTGGTACTGAAATGACCATATTGAACGTACTACATGTAATTAAAGGCTAAAATAAAATGATTTTTTGTTATAGATTCACAAGAACATCACTTTTTAATTGGGGGAGGTTTGGGGAACATATGTAACGGTCCCCGTTACAATTAGAACTAGTTAATAATTGATTTACTTTTACATGTACTAGCCACTAGTGATGGGCAATCGGACCAAAAACCATAATCGATTATCGGCAATAATCGGACACATGTAATCGATTAATAATCGATTATTATCGGAATTGGCATTTAAGTGTTTCCCCCTCAAAATACATAACAGAATTATTAAATGTATGGAAACAACATTTGAATTCTTCTTTGTCTCATTTGTTCCCAGTTGAATAAATCAAAATTTCAATATATGAAGTAATGGAATTTATCTATAATCTCAATGTATCAAAGATTTGACTCTTTAATGTTGTTGTTACCGTCCTTCATATCTCCCGCCATTCTGTTTGCCTATTTTTGATCGGGTTTGACATACAGCAAATAAACTTTGAACAAAGTTGAAGTGATTTCCGGATTTCGTTTGGTCAACGATGTCGGCGACTTTTATTTTTTAATCGATTAGTAGCATCGTATTTCTCTGAACGACCGACAATCGATCATCGGCGACAATCATTTCATCACTACTAGCCACCTCATTCTTATAATTATGAAGCAACTTGTTCTCAAATCATCAGTGTCACACAATAGTATCCTATTACATGTATATATTTTCTGTAGAATTTAAAAATTCAAATGACTTCATTTGTGATGTCCAGTTAGACATATATTGATTTACACATGCATGTTTAGTAATGTTGTCCATTGATAGTAGACAATTCCAGTATCGTAGAGTTTATACAGTCAGTGGTAAGGAACCTTCCATCCGAATTCGCCATGTAGTGCAGGTAAAGGAATGAATCTGTGATAATGACGAAGTGCGCGATTCTGAACCATCTCAATGTTGTGGTAGTTTCGAAGACCCCATCAAGTGTTCTAGCACTACCTGAAAATTAAAAAGGTCAATTCACTTGTGAGGGACAAATGCCTAATGCTTGGAAAACATTTGATTTTACTAAATCAGCTGGAAATAATTCTCATGTATGTCAAATTAGAAGCAAAGATCAAGGTCACTCGTGCCATGGCCGCATCAAACCTAAGATGTGATTGCATTTTCACCAATCGCTCGACATTTCGAAATGAAAACCATGGGTCTTTCGGATACGACCCTAAAAACGGAGATCCTGTGTCGCGGAATAAGGCGTTGGCACGATAAAGAATCATTACTCATTTCACTTACAACTCAGGTGACATCTCAATATCACATATATACCGTGGCCTTACTACACTTTTAGAAGTTTTGAAAATACTGTTACGCAATTTTTACCATAACGGCATTCCGTACTTTACATGATAGAATTCCTACGAACAATTGAATATTTGTTCTCTTTTTTTATGTGTATATTTTTGGTAGTGTTTTTGTCTTATATTCATTGTAGTAAGTATATGAATTAAATGTACATATTCAATATGCTTGCATGTATATTGAAAAATAACACACCAGACCGATACTTTAAGATTGATAGAACACCCCGACTTTAAAATGCACAAATATCAAATTATACATATATCCTAATTAGGAAATAGAATAAATTTCATCATGCAACGGCACTCTAAACTTCATTACTTATTCAACAAATCATCAAAACACATATAAACTTACCTAAACTATAAAAACTTTGCACCGTCTGCTTCTTGAAGACGTCAAATTTTCAGGTACGATACCCCGCGTATGCAATTATTGTTACATGTAAAATGCAGAATACTCTTGATTAATTTCTAAATTAACTGCTCTGTCGATTTTTGATATGTTGTCAAAATATACACACTTAATTGATTATAACAAAATTTGTTTTTGTTGCAATTTGTTTGACTCTGAGGTTTATCTTTATAACGACTGGTCTATCAGAGCTCTTTTTTATCATAAAAGTTCACAGTGCATTTATATCTAGTACAATCTTGAAAGACAATCATCCAACCATTACATCTTCTTTCTACTAAAGAAGTAAACATCCAGCTCTAAGAACAATCTAGGTCACAGATGTCAAATGAGTGCAAGAAGTACACAATAGGAAGTTTAAAACATCAACTCTAGAACAATCATTTGCCTCAGTTATATAAAAGTTACATGTCATTAACTGACATTATAATGATCCAGCATAATTAAAATATAATTAACAATCAGCAAAGAAAAATAGGGAAAGAAATTTATTTTATTAAAAAAAAATCAGATCTATATATTGTCACCAATTGAAAGCAAGATACGCATACTTATGCAGAGTAACAGTGGCCTTTGAAAACGGTTTTATTTACGTAATTCATATATGACTTTGCTCGTATAAAGATTTTCTTTGATGGATGGTCCTTCCTTCATATGCCTGTGTAGTAGTGTAAATTAATATCAATAATTTATTTTATTTTTAGTGTAAATAAATATGTAAGTAGCAAAACATAAACTTTTATTGGATTCTAGCTATAATGGTCTTCCATGTTTCTCTATTAACACCTTCAGGAATCAAAGGAAGTCTATCTGCAGATATATATATGGTCATGACCATGCAAACATGTTTAATTCCCTGGGCATGGATACTTTCGCTTTCATGTGCGCCGCCATTAATTAATACGATTTAAATAAAACTTTTAGGTTAATAGGTCATGGCAGGAATATTCTTCAAAAGCTACAATCGTTGAGAAAACAAAATCTAGAAACAGATTAATTGGAATGAAATTTTCATAATTAACCAAAGACCACTTTGAATAGGCCTCTAAGTTGTACAGATTGAAAAAAATTGCCATATTAGATGCTCGCTGCCTCTTGGAAAAGTAGATTTCCTTGGCACTGAAAGGGAAATAAGAATAAAATTACTTAATAAATTTTTGGGCATGGAAATAATTCTCCGAGCTAGTTGAATTAGTGGATGTACATGTATACCTGCTCGAGGGGCATGCGCTGAAAAAAAAGTCTGGCGAAGACTGATTCACTCAGTGAATGTAGCACATGCATAATAATACGAGAAAAAAAGAGGAAACTCGGATATATATGAAAAGTTTGCGACGCATTTGGAATGTTTTAAACAAGAGCAACGCCAACGTGGCATAATACACCCGTAGATTTTGCTCAAGGAAAACATATTTTAGTGGGATTCATATTTTAGTGAAGTTAGCACTTTCTTTTGTGAGCTAATTCATTATTATGCTTGTAGAAATGGATATCAAGATATAAAGAGGGATAGCCTTAGAATGCGCTACTTCATAAATATGCTAACGGTTCGGTTTGTATCCTGCCCACAAGGTTTTCCTAATAAGTGATACTACGACCTTGACCTTGAAAAACAATGGGCACCTTCCTCTTATCATGATGATTAAATATACCAAGTTATAATATCCTGGAGCTTATGGTTCGGTTTGTATCCTGCCCACAAGGTTTTCCTAATAAGTGATACTACGACCTTGACCTTTGACCTTGAAAAACAATATGGCATCTTCCTCTCACCATGGTGATCAAATATACCAAGTTGTAATATCCTGGAGCTTACGGTTCGGTTTGTATCCTGCCCACAAGGTTTTCCTTAAAAGTGATACTACGACCTTGACTTTTGACCTTGAAAAACAATAGGCATCTTCCTCTCATCATGGTGATCAAATATACCAAGTTATAATATCCTGGAGCTTACGGTTCAGTTTGTATCCTGCCCACAAGGTTTTCCTAATAAGTGATACTACGACCTTGACCTTTGACCTTGAAACACAATATGCACCTTCCTCTCATCATGATGATCAAATATACCAAGATATAATATCCTGGAGCTTACGGTTCGGTTTGTATCCTGCCCACAAGGTTTTCCTAAAAAGTGATACTACGACCTTGACCTTGAAAAACAATAGGCATCTTCTTCTCATCATGGTGATCAAATGTACCAAGTTGTAAAGTCCTAGGGCTTATGGTTCAGTCTGTATCCTGCCCACAAGGTCCGGACAGACGGACGACGCCATACCATAATACGTCCCGTCTTCGACGGGCGTATAAAAATGAATTATGATGGTAGTGTTGCTATATAATTTATATGGGACTGCCGCAGTGGCCGAGAGGTTAGAGTGTTCGCCCTGCATGCGGAAGGCCCGGGATTCGAATCCCAGCCGCAACACACCTGAGTCGTTAAAACAGGTAGTGACAGTTCCATCACCAAACGCTCGGTATCAGGTGTGAATGTCACGGGTCCTCGTAGATGACCTTAACAAGAGCAACGCCAACGTGGCATAATACACCTGGTCCCGTAGATTTTGCTCAAGGAAAACATATTTTAGTGGGATTCATATTTTAGTGAAGTTAGCACTGTCCTCTGTGAGCTAATTCATTATTATGCTTGTAGAAATGGATATCAATATATAAAGAGGGATAGCCTTAGAATGCGCTACTTCATAAATATGCTAACGGTTCGGTTTGTATCCTGCCCACAAGGTTTTCCTAATAAGTGATACTACGACCTTGATCTTTGACCTTGAAAAACAATAGGCACCTTCCTCTCATCATGATGATCAAATATAAAAAGTTATAATATCCTGGTTCTTACGGTTCGGTTTGTATCCTGCCCACAAGGTTTTCGTAATAAGTGATACTACAACCTTGACCTTTGACCTCTGACCTTGAAACACAATAGGCACCTTCCTCTCATCATGATGATCAAATATACCATGTTATAATATCCTGGAGCTTACGGTTTGGTTTGTATCCTGCCCACAAGGTTTTCCTAAAAAGTGATGCTACGACCTTGACCTTTGACAAACATAGGCACCTTCCTCTCCTCATGATGATCAAATATAAAAAGTTATAATATCCTGGTTCTTACGGTTCGGTTTGTATCCTGCCCACAAGGTTTTCGTAATAAGTGATACTACAACCTTGACCTTTGACCTCTGACCTTGAAACACAAATAGGCACCTTCCTCTCATCATGATGATCAAATATACCATGTTATAATATCCTGGAGCTTACGGTTTGGTTTGTATCCTGCCCACAAGGTTTTCCTAAAAAGTTATGCTACGACCTTGACCTTTGACCTTGAAAAACAATAGACATCTTCCTCTCATCATGGTGATCAAATATACCAAGATATAATATCCTGGAGCTTACAGTTCGGTTTGTATCCTGCCCACAAGGTTTTCCAAATAAGTGATACTACGACCTTGACCTTTGACTTCTGATCTTGAAAAACAATAGGCATCTTCCTCTCATCATGGTGATCAAATGTACCAAGTTGTAAAGTCCTAGGGCTTATGGTTCAGTCTGTATCCTGCCCACAAGGTTCGGACAGACGGACAGACAGACGGACGCCATACCATAATACGTCCCGTCTTCGACGGGCGTATAAAAAAAATGACCCGTGTCACAGTAGGTGTGGCACACTAAGGAACCCTCACTGCTCAATGGCCGAAAGCGCCGAGCATAGGCCTAAATTTGAAGCTCTTCACCGGTCTTGGTGACGTCTCCATATGAGTGAAAGATTCTCGAGTGTAGACGTTAAGCAAGATACAATCAATCAGTCAATCAATCAATCATTTATATGGGGTGGGTTTACGGACATTATATAGGACCATGTCATTTGTATTTTTTTAAAGGTCATATGAAACGATATCCTGAAGAAATTGAGTTATGTATGGAAATTCATTAATCAAGGTTTATTAAACAAGAATTCATTTTTAATTTTGTTATTCAATGCATTATAACGTCATAACAGCTGATCAAATATACTCGATCATGAAAATGATCTTTGATGATCGCGGCTTATCTCCCTTGTTGATGACGTCAAAAAGACCCAATGTGATGTAAACAACTATAGACTAATATAACATGGTATAACGATCGACGTATTAACTGCATAGCTTTGAAAAATGCCAAAGTGTCCTGCATTTAATTGTAGTACATGTACACGTATTAATTAGGTTGTAGAAGAGGGTGCATATGTTAACTTTTCCCAAGGGATACCAGAATCAGAAGAAAATATGGGAACAAAATCTCGGACGCGATGGATTTGTTTCTGTAAATAAATATAACTTACAACCTCTGTGATAACACATGTTATTATCAGTATATACAGAGGTCGTAAGTTATTTACAGAAACCAGTGCCTGTGGTCGATAGTCAAACAATGCGGACACAAATGGATCAATTCAAAATCAGACGCTATGCCATTAATTTTTTATTTTCTAAAGACTGAGACAAATCAAAATAGAAATTAAAGTCAACCACTTAGTTAAAGCGAAGACACTGGTATATATTACTAACTTTTATAAAGGTTGGATATCATTGTAATAACAAACAAAAGGCCCATGGGCCACATCGCTCACCTGAGTCACCTTGGTCCATATCAGAAGATTTTCCATACCTATTTGCATGTAAAACCGTAGTCCCTATTATGGCCCCAAACCTACCCCTGGAGGCCATGGTTTTTGCAAACTTGAATCTACACTATGTCAGAAAGTTTTCATGTAAATG
>NC_079165.1:78549239-78551739 GCF_947568905.1 Ostrea edulis | reverse complement strand
TGTCTAACACATCCGTGGAGAGCACAGTATGTAAGAGGCTCCCATAAGTCCAAAGTACCCTTCCTTTCTTCCCAGTTTTGGTAAAAAAACCTTACCCAGGGCCAACCTTCAACCTGATTTGATTAAAAAGATTAATTAATAGAAATTTGAATAAGAATTCTGGCTATTTAAGTTATATACACAATTACAAGTTATCAGCATTATATGACATTATCCACTGAATATTAAACATTGACTTCCTGTCTTTCTAATTTCCCTATCCCAAAGATAAAGCCTTCCAGTGAAAAAAAAAAACATTCAGTGGAAAAATTCAATATAAAACATGAATGACAAATTAAGGTTCTTTTCAAACCTTTGAATTCTTAACCATAATTAACAATGTAATGAGTAAATGTTTTCATGATATATACTAAGATAGTTAGTTCACATGCATATATCTGAAATTCAAAATGTACATAAAGTTGCATTCACCAAATATTTCTAAAACTGTCAAGGTAACAAAGTAACATATCCCTTTAGTAGAGATTGAATCAAAATAACTCATCAGTAAGAAAAATTAAAAACATTGAAGAATCAACTTGTAACATTGAACAGCTTCACCTACAACAGCAGGTAAAATCATGTTTCCATTTTTTATTGTAAGATAGGTTCCTGAGGTAAATCTGCAAGTTATAATTCATAACAGGGCATGAAATTTAATATGTTAACAAATACAGCGAATCTTGATTGATTCTTTAGTGTTATTGAGTTCCAGGTTTTATGGCCATTAAGATCATTCATTAAGACAGCATGCCTAGGGTATCTTAATTCAATATAATATTATAGAAACTTACCTAGACTGTCTCTCTGGAGCCTCAGGAGAGGGGTCGTTGAATGGCTTTGGTGACTGTGCAATGTTGGTGCTGGGTAGTTGCTCTGTGTTGACATTGGGAGGCTCCTGCTCTGTGTTGACCTTGGGAGGCTCCTCAATGTTGGTGCTGGGCAGTTGTTCATAACTGCTGGTGGTGGGTAACTGCTCAGACTCGATACTAAAATAAAAAGTTTAATTTCAAAAAGTGAAACTTTTAGACATACTTGTTTATGGCACCCTAATGTGTACATTAAGGGGAAGAATGTAGCCAATGAAGATAAAATGTCAAAACGTAACGGGCAATTTACGAATCTGGTGTGTGAGGAATGGTCACACTGACAATTTCTTATTTACATCGAAATCGTCAATAAAACTTGTAATCATTCGCTTTAAAAAAAAAAATAATAAGAATATATAACATCGTTTTCGTGTAAAATATATGAAAAGTGTTCGGTAGTTAAGTTTGACTTTCCAATACGCTTCGATCGTGTCAAAAGTAACGTCGCCCAATATGGCATGCTGTCAAATTGTAACTGGCGTACACCATCATTCAAGATCAAAGTTTATCGACGGAATAAAACATTTCTTTTGACAATAATCAAAATCAAAAAGTATTGGCACCGTAATTGTGCCTTTGATAATAAAACATCAACCATGGTTTGTTACTTGTTTTAGCGTGACGACCGTTACAAATCAGAAAGTGTTGACCGACAATCATTTACCTTGTGTTTCGCCATGCTGCAGCCAGCTTTCTCAGAAATCGATGACATATTACACAAACAGTGCCTCAGCAAATACTCTCCATACCAAAATCGCACTCAGCAACACCCTCAAAGCGCCAAAGACGGTTTTATTCGGACGTTACGAAATTGACCGACATATACCATGATCGTCAATATGGTTATTTTTATCCCCCAAACTAAAGTCTAGAAATTAAACTGGTATTGTAACAAGCAATAACCAATCTCTGCTTTAATTTGTAATGAAATTAGCTTTGATAAATTTACTGTAGTCTGTTTATGAAATATGCGTTATTTTGACCGACATCGTAACGTCCACTCTAGTTTTGTTTGCATATGATTATTTCTTTCATAATTAAGGATAAATGTATTTTAAGTAAATAATAACATGGATAAATGTTTTTACTTCAAATAATTATCATTTGCATGGAATAATTTTGCAGAAATATTATTCTGTTTGCTGTTTTGACATGCCACCCTATTCACCTTGTTATAAGGAAGCGTAAAAGCGATGACATTCATGACAAAAAGTATCAATAAATCATAACTATTCAAACAAAAGCATAGATTTTATTTCAGATATGTCTTAATGCTGTAAATAATGATTAAATATGGTTAAATTATCCAATATATAAAATCAGTTTGTAAATTGGATTAAAAAAGTGACGGAAGTTATTTCTTCCATTTATCTGAAATGGACCCTCATGTGAAATATCAAAGCTCTATCACTTACTGTTCAAAAGTTATTAGCAAGGTTAAAGTTTTCAAAAAGTAGGTCAAACTCCAAGGTCACGGGGTCAAAAATGTTAGCACCCACGGAAAGGTCTTGTCACAAGGAACACTCATGTGAAATATCAAAGCTCTACACCAACTGTTCAAAGTTATTAGCAAGGTTAAAGTTTCAGACAGA
>NC_079165.1:78369195-78544195 GCF_947568905.1 Ostrea edulis | reverse complement strand
TAAACAAACATCGTATCACGTGGGGAAATCCTTTGCTTAACTATTACGTCGTCATACAAGTGACGTAGAGCTATTTTTATCCGCTAGACTTTTAGTTGTTTATCAACTCGGTACAGGTGAAAGATGCACTCAAATTATTTGCAGTTTGGGCTTGATATGTCGACATTGATATGGTAAATTTAAAGAGTGATACGGATCGGTACAATATTCTCTCAAATATAGCAATTTCCATTATCTCAACTCAAATGTTGGGCATTTTCCACATTCACATCCAAATCGTATCTAAAAGAGGCAAAATATTGTACCTTCCATATCAAAATCCTAAATCTGCAATTAGTTACCTTTCTGAATATGCCTTGATGGAAATAAAATATCGTCATCTTTCACCTGTACAGGGTTGGGCGGTCAAAACCGCCCCCGGTTTTAACCAGTGGTTTTAACTGGTTTTAACCGTCCCGGTCAATACTCCCCAAATGGTCAATACTGGTCAATTGTGATTTAAACTGTCCATTTTCCTATTTTTGTACATTTCTTGCAAAGATAAAGATAAATTAAGTCTTTTCATTATATGGATTAATTGTTGATTAATATTTTTCATTAGATAATCAAATGTAATTCATAAGTTTAATATATTTGGTTTGCTGAAACTGACCGAAATATCTTCAGTACCTACCAGAAGGTCACAGTTCTATAGCATAGCTTGAGGATTGGGAACAGACCTCTTAATACATGTACCTGGACAGATTAAGAATAAAAGGTAGCTGGACATTACCTGAGCACAGGAAGCAGAGTTGACAGGTGTTAATAAGCATAGGCTGGGACCAGAGATGACCAGTGTGCCTGTTATTGTTATGAAAACATCACCAACACACCCCCTCAAATGTTTATTCAACAGTTAAAATGAAGATTGATGAAACAATACTTATATAGGTAGTTCTCTTGTTAAACTAAGGAATTTGAACAGAAACTTTGACATCTTCCCCAATTCAACAGAGTCATTTGTACATTATTTATTTAATAATACATTATAAACTGATAGTGCAACTTGTTGCAGGGGGTATAAAAATATGAGACTTAGGCCAATTCAACTTAATTAGTAGATTATCACCCTGGCAGGGTCAACAAAACATATGTGGCGGGTGGGAGGATTTTATTTTTTAATTTCTATTTTCTGAGAAAAATATTAAAGACATGATTTTTTTTTCAACAGATGCGCATCATTTAATGCCAGGTGGATATCAATCTATGCTATTTTCACAGACATCATTCCAGGTTAAGCTTTAATTTCAAACAGAAATATACCTAACTTCAAGATTTACGCCTGTAAGAACGCGAGAAATTAAGAAAACCATGTAAATCTATTTTCTTCACGTGGCTTTTCATGTTGCTATACCGGAAATGTAAACAAGAAGTGTGAATACCGGAGTCGGACATGAAAATATTCCAGAAATCGCAAGTTTCACAAAATAAAAGAATTCGGGGCGGGCCAATTTTAGAAGGGGGGGGGGATGATAATCTATCAATTAAGTTGAATTGGCCTTATATATTATCAAAGAAAACTGAGGAAAAAAATCATCTGACAAACAGATTTAAACACATACAGCTTGAACACTAGATAACGGCAATAAATAGCGAGAAAATATGACATTTACCCCGCGATACAACTAAAGACCTGTACGTCGTGACGTACCTTCATATTGTGACGTCATATAGTATGAAGTGCACCGAGGTACATTTTATGATGTTTGTTTTAACTTTACTCGGGACACCTTAACCCTGCTGCAGTGTTTCTTGTGAAAATTGATTTTCAAGAAAAATTAAGTTTCAGCAAATGGGCAACTTTGAAGGGCTGTAATTCTTTAAAGTCCTCACTAACATTCTTTTTTTGTTTTAAATGTCTTTCTGATAAAGATGTATCAGTCAAAATGGTTTATCCAAAAAGTTTGATACTTTTGAAAAAATTCAAACTAGGAGAACATCCTTCAGCAATATTTATATTTGTTCAATAAAGTGATGGGATTGGGCAGCAAGCTTAGTCTGTATGAGCCCTCCCCTAACATTAAACAAGTTCTTATATATAAGTTGACATCAGGTTTAAAGAGTTCTGCTGCATAGATTTGTGTAATTTTATTGCCCAGCTCACTGAATTGTCGAATTCAGAGCTGTAAATCACAGATTTGGAGATTTGAACATAAATAAAATAGATATCGACAAAAATGGGGGTCGGTCTGGTGATTGGAAACAAGGGCATTTTTTTTAATTTGGCCATAGAAAGCTAGTGCTGACAGATGGACAGACAAACAGACTGACAAAGTGATTACTAAAGGGCACCATCGTATGACAGAGCCCTAAAACTCACTCAATCTATTTATCTATCTCCAGACTTAAGTTTTAGAATCTAAAGGCATTCAAATGTCTTCAGGCAGAGTCTCTTCCGATTTCTGTCTTATTCACAAAAAAGATAAATCTTATCCAAAATTGTTTTAAATGTCAATATCAAAAATTGAACATGTTAAACATATATGCAAACCTTTAAACTTGAGTCAGATGAGAAGGAGGGTGGTTTTGAAGTGAACACATGTTTTAATTCTTTTCCGCCAATTTTGATGGCCTCCGGTTTCGTAATCTTTTTTCTTCTGCGGAACCTTGAACACACTCGACATAGGCAGTATACAACTAAAATATCCAAGACCAAGGCGATGACTGATAGGATGATAGGATGATCTTGGAAATATCCTACAAAGAAATACGAAGTCTAAAGATATCATCTGATAACATACGGGTAATTTCTGATAGACATGAGACCCTGATCATTCATGCATACATATAACAACATGCACATGTACATCATTTCTCTCTCAGACATGATGTCCATATCATGGATTAATATACATGTCATTTTTCTGATAAACATGAGGCCCATATTATGCATATTAAGGCCCATACTGTTTATTTGTTTGAGTGCATTTCTCATTGGGCGACTTCGTTTTATACTCGGGCTACCCGATTTGCAATCAAACGAAGAGAATTTGAAGTCTTGACGTATTGTGGTATTTGAACGCCTTCTACAGGATTACTGTGGTAGCAATATGTCGGTTTTGTTATGATACTGTGCATGTTTCGGTTTTTCAACGATGGATGTAATTGGCTGAAGTATATTTACTCTACTAACTAGAGCACCAATGAAGTCACCTTGAAAAAATATGAGGCCCCTCTCATGCATTATATATACTTATAGTTCTCTGATAGACACAGGGCCCCATGACATGCATAGATCTACATCAGTGATTTTTCAACATTTTTCAAAAGAGTCCTGTGGCTTTCGAATTGGGAAATATTGTCAACATTTTGATCAAATTGGAATAACCTAGACATTGTAAACATGCTTAAAGGACACATCTCGTGTTTTCAAAGTATACAGAATTATATATGCATTTTGTCTTCCTTAGGCCATGCCAATTTGTAATCTAGTTCGTCGGATTTGCCGCTTTTATTTGTAATAAATCCAAATTATAATATTATCAAAAAATAATATCCGCCCGCGTGTCCAAAAATATCTGTGTAAAATATTTTCGACTTTTTACAACAACAAACGACCTTGATGCATGTGCCTGACAAATGACAGAATCGCGGGCTCTCGAAAAATTTCCTAACAGTGTAATACGGTGTTTTAAGTTATTCATGATATCTATCTTAATATGTACGATATTTTATAACACTGGATTGGAAGTTGTTCCTTATACTGCAATCGAACTGGAAGCCGAAGAAAATTTTGAAGCGCTACTCGATGCCACTCTTTAGAGAACATTGACAGCGTACGATTGATTGATTATATATTGTTTAAAGTATCTCTTGAGAATATTTCACTCACATGAAGACGTTACCATTGGCGATGAAGCGCTGCAAAATTTAGGCCTATGCTCAGCGCTTATAGCCATTGAGCAGGGAGGGATCTTTATCGTGTCACACTTTCTGTGTCATGGGTCTCAAATTTTCCGATCTCATCCGAAGGACCGCTCCATTTATTCGCCTCTTACAACAAGCAAGGGGTACTGGGGACTATTCTAAATCAGATCGACAGTTAACGACAAATTCACAAAAGGTTTTTGGTGATCATTAATTATGTGTTTTTATCAAAATTTAAGGAAATTCTAATTATATAAAGCGATACATTGGAGATTTCAAAATTGGACATGTCCCTAGCAATATGCATAGATCTGAATCGAAAGTTTGTAGAAATGAAACTAAAATAAAATTCTTTAAAAAGATCTTATGAATTAATGTTGCAAAGTGCATGTATTAGGTATGAAGAAAATGAAGTCTTTAAAACCTGAAATACTTCTTATTTATTGTAAACTATATCAACAAAGTTGAAAAATGTTAAGTTCATGTGGTGAACAAATGATATCTGACGATTTTAGATCTTTATTTTTAGGCGCTCGCTTTTTAAAATCACACTTAATTCAATTAAAATTATTTATATTTCTTGTATTCGCTCACCTCATAATTTTTATCTCCAAAATAAAAAATAATATTTGTAAAATAATTTCGCCCTCTCGCCTCACTTTTTTTGCTTGAAAATCTGAAGAACTATTTGACAAATTGGTGTGGCCTTATGCTTATAGAAATTGATTGAAATAGTTCGTTCGCTGAAGTATTGCAATAATTAGCCACAATACAGACTTAAATCTAAGCCCTGATTTCAAAAAGCCTAGTTAATTAGATAGGTGGTAACGTGGTACAGTGACGTCATATACGACTTTCATCGATCTACTTGTTGTAAAAGTAGTGTTAGATATTTTCAAAAACTCAGGTTTTAAGGGCCTAATTTATTTACCATATTGGATAACATTTATTTCAATGTTGACAAATTTCCCGAGTCTTATATCTTTTAGCTACCAGTGCATACAAATAGCGACCCAAACGAGTATGAAATCTGCATAAAATTTGTGAGTAAATAATGTTTACATGGGATCGCTGTCTAGACACTATTTGGTAATGCCATTTCTTTAAACAACTGTAATTAATAGTTGTTGCTTTCCTAAAATAAACAGTGCAATTATTATCAAATTTATTTTTGGATAAGATAGGCCTAAATTATGATATGATTACGTATCATTGACAACTATGCCTACTGTCACGGGTGCATTTCGAAAAAATAAAATTGAAAATGATCAAATTTGTGGTGAAAATCACAATACATTGTACTTTTAAATTATTTTATTCAAGCAATTTTATTAATCATTATTTTTTTAATCTACACATTGCTAATTAGGAAGTGGGAGCATGGAGTACTGTTGTTGTTACATACGCGTTCCTTAAAAAAAATGAAAGCATTACAATTCTATTCGAAGTTGGGAAATATCATATTTCATTATCTATAATTGAAAGTGCAATTATCTTTTATCTTTAAATTTCTTTTTTAAAAGTACTAGTTGGTAGAAACTGAGAACACAAGTTCTGCCTATATATATATCATGTATATATATATATATATATATATGTTGTTACAAGGTGAAGGTCAGTTGGTGCGAGTGTGTATTGAATTTGAGAGCAGAACAGAAAGCATATGCCGTAGGCCTATATGTAACAGTGTGTAGCTTCGATATAGAACCATTTTCTCGCAGTTTATCTACGTCTTTGTCCAAGTGCTTGTTTGAAAAAGTACAAGGACAAATTCTACTGGTTTTTTATGGCAAAGTCGTTGTGCTGACAAAAAATATTCACGTCTTGTCCCTCATACCCTCCTTCTAAAATTGAAAAAAAAAAAACACAAATCCTCTTTACTGATAGCAAACACACCCTTAAACAGCACAAAACACCCTAATCATGCTAATGCAGTGTTATTTACAAGCCGTTAATGTGATAATTGGTTCTTTTGACAATTAAATCTAATTTGTTTATGAAATGGCCAACAAGTGTTTTCAAATCTTTTCGCTCGAGGTCGCACATGATGTAACAGATAATGGCATGTAAAATATCGAAGAAAATATGTACATCGCAAGATTTGAATGTCATCGCTTTCAAACTCGAAAACTATGCAAACTGTTTCATTTAAAACACATGTAAAGTAGTTTTGGGCATGAAATGAATTCATTTTGCTGAAAAAATTAATAAGTTTAGAAACATGCGATGTGTCCTTTAATATACAATGTATCATATCAAACAAGAAATCAAACACAAATTGATGCCATTCTTCTTTTATTTTACACATCTAACTTTCTTTGCTTTAATCTCTTAAAATTTTCGACTATTCTTTCTAAATCATCTAAAATTAATGCATCTTTGTCATGTTGTACATAAACTATTCACATCAACTTATTTTTTAACAAATACGTTTTGCACCAGTTTTTATTATTGGGAAAAGTGCAAGTTAAATTGGGAAAAAATTGGTAATTTTTGGAAAGGAAAGGGCCGATATACAGACCCAAAATGGGTCTTAAAAAATCGCTGTACAAGTTGGCCACAATTTTCCTGATTCTGTAACAATATATATAAAACATCAATGTGATTTGCATGTGTACACGTACAGAAAAACACGCTAATAATGAATTCACACTTATTGCAAAGTGATACAATCCACTAACCATGCTAACAGAGGAAAATAAAAATTTTATTGGATATAACGAAGCTTGGTTTCAACTGTTTTTCACTCATCCTCAAAAAAAGCTAGCACTAAATCTACAAATGTATATATATACAATGCAAATTATATGTTTATTGTTTTTGGTTTGCTAGCATGGCTAATAAATGGATGAAATAGGGGAATGGGGGAATGACTTCTTGCAATTACATATACTTACCGAAAGACACAGCATTTAATAGTGGTGCCGATTTTGAAGAAATAAGAACATACACTTCAGCTGAGAGATTCTTGATTGTTGATATGGCAGAGGAAATGTTCGTCATAGCTATGTCAACATAATAACTATAATTAAAATTATTCGATTTTCTTTCCAGTAACAACTTTTCAATTTTGTGCAGTTTTTCTCCGATGTCATTTTCAGGGGATGGCTGATATCCTATTTTCAGAGTTTCCTCCTTCCTGTTGTGTTCGTCCAGTCTCTCTATTAATTTTTCCTCTAGATCACTCAGTATATCTAACTTCTCTTGTATCCGATCGTTTTGTCGTTTCATCGTCTTCTCTACTGCAGTGCTGATGATGCTGCTCAACATTTCAGGAGTCACCTCCACCTCCACCTCCCCCTTTTTGTACTGTTCAACCTGACTCGTCTGTCCACCCTTCTGTTCATCACGCTGATTTTTCTTTATGTTCTGAATCTCTTTTTGTATCATTTCTTTCACATCCTGAATGTCAATTTGTTTCAGGACTTTTTCATCTGGGTCAGGATCAACAAAAAATAATCCACCTAACATTCTGAAATATAATAAAATAATTTCAATATTAACAAACAAAAAGAATTAGCATGATTCTTAAAATAGGTACATAATATGTTTATCTATATATTGGCACAATAAAAAATGCCAACGCACATGCGCATGCATCGTCTTTAAAAATTTAATTTTTTAAAGGATGTTTTTGTTTTTCATAAAATTCTTTTGATGTTGAGGTTTATTAAGGTCTCTTGGTACTCCTTACAAATTGCTGTTGTTAAAATTACAGCTCAGCACGTGCATGCACGTGTGCTGTTCTCTGATTGGACGATTTTAAAATCACTATAACTTTCTGTGTATGATGCAAACATTATGAAATTCATACTGTGGGTATATATAAATACAAATGCCTGTTGAATGACATCAACAAAAGTCAGGGTTTGACATTAACTTTTTTGGGCACTAGACCAATCGGGTTACTTAAAATGATTTTTGCTAGACCTGACCTTACATCCACTAGCCCTGACCAACCTTCCAGAAAAAATCTTATAAGATTCTCCATATCTAAATACATGTACTTAATTTAAATGAAAAACGTTAAGTTTGCATGAACTAAAATGCATTTAATTGTCTCAAAAAAATCTTTAATCTCGTCATTCAATTTGATGCTTTTACTTTCAACCCTTTTTTCAGTTTCTTTAAATTTGTACCGGCACGGAAATTCTTTAATCCATTTAGAATAAATTGACCTCAATATTTTTTTTTAAATTTCTATTTCATAAGCCCTGCTTTGTTTCTACCCAACGTTTTCCTTTTTTTTCTTTCTTGAGACATCTTTTGCTTTCATTGAGGACGAGATTTCAGATTTGATTATATAGACATTCCCGCACATATGTTTAATAAACACTTTCTTATATTCAATTCAAATGAACTGTTTTGGACTTTTGGTGTTTTTTTTTAATGAAAATGAATTCAATAATTCTATTTAACCAAAACATAACTTTACACACATTAGCAATGTGTAGATGTCGTAGAACATCACTTACGACCGCGACTTATTAGAACTAAAGATAGAGATTATGTCATCATGCGGTTCAAAATTGCTCGCAACCTCTTTACAGTTATTTTTTTATGAATAAAATATCTTATGATTTAAAGTAAAGTTTCTTAAATTTGTTTATATTTTTAACACGAACAGTCAGACTAGTAAATAAACATTTTACCCGACCGGACCTATCATTTAGTAGTCTCGGTCGGTCGGACGTGCCTTAGTGTCAAACCCTGAAAGTGCACAATCATACTCACGTACACGTGTATTGCTTTGTTTCATTATTTGGTACTGAAATGACCATATCAAAAGTACTAATTAAAGGCTAAAAAATGATAGGGGTTTACAATGACATCACATTTTAAGGAAAGTCCGTGCTTTTACGTATCCGGTTTTAAATTTTAAACACCGACTAGAAAGTTCCAGTTATAACTTCTTTGTCTGATGTTTGTAGTTTACGAGAACTGTACGAGTCAAATTTAGCATTCAAATGTGAATCTTCAGATATATTTACCATGAATTATTATAGTGTCAAGTCTCACTAGCTCCAATGGTACAAAGCAATGTAATATCTACATTGATCTCTAAAAGGCTAATATCTTGCAATCTAAGCCTGAACAAGTTAAAAATCATATAAGCGTGACCCTCACAGTGGATTTCAAACTGTTTTTAATGAGTTTGTCTTTGGTTCAAAGAAACCCAGAATTATAAATCCTCAGAAAATCATCAGCAAAGTTGTTGAATATTTGAACTCTTCTTCAAGAAACAAAATTATTTGTACATGAGCTGTAGTTGCTAGAATCTACATATGATATATGTTACAGTATAATTATTTTTTCTAGAAGTATGAGATAGCATGCATGTATTTTTATGTATGATATGATTGATAGCCAAAAAAAAAAAAAGAATAACACACACACACACACCAAAACATTGTGAGAAAAAGGAAGGGGAGGGGTATAAGTATGAGATAGCATGCATGTATTTTTATGTATGATATGATTGATAGCCAAAAAAAAAGAAAAAAAGAAAAAAGAATAACACACACACGCACACCAAAAATTGTGAGAAAAAGGAATAATTGAAAAACCTAAATTTAAAAATGGGGGTTTACATATTCAAAAGACCATTTTGCAAAATATCTCTGGTCAACTATGGTAAAATATAATTTTTTGTTAACCTTAGTTATAATTCTAAATATTTTTAAAGAAAAACTGGCATGTAAATAATTTAGATTTTGAGAATTTTTCAAAATTGCGATATTCTGTGATTTTTTTCTAAAGGATGTGAGCAGATTAAACAGCAATTGTGTATGTTTTCAACTGAATATCTTTGAAAATTCTCTCAGTAAATGAATAGCTATTGGTTTTTATATATTATAGCTTAATATGATGTGCTTTGGTGCATATTTTTAATAAAACTTGAGATCATGCATTCTTGTGTTAAAATTTGGCTTTTGCATTTGGGGGTATATGTGCTCTGTAGCACATAGTATAAAAATAAACCTGCAAAGGTATGTCTAATATTGGGTTTTTAGTTAGTTTATGAGTTGTTAAAGTTATTTAAATGAAAAAAAAAAATTTATTGACAGAAATTTCTAATAGTATTTACCTACCTTAATTGGGGGAGGTTTGGAGAACATATGCAACAGTCCCCATTTCAATTAGAACTAGTCTATAGTTAAATCTTTGATTTTGCAAAATCTTATGACGTCACAGGAGGGTGGAAATACCTTAAGAAGGAACAAGGTAGTATTTTCAAGAAAAGAGTTAATATACAATCATAACAACTGGGCCATAATTCAGATGGAGAGACAATATTCATTGATGTATTGCATGAATTTTTTTTTTGATAAATACCAATTTGGATGTGAGCTACAATGTGGGTATCAAAAATGTATGATTGGGGGGGGGGACGACTAAACAATTTCGGCGAATTTTCATACATTAACTGATTCTACTTCAAGTGCAATTTCAGTAGCGCATGGCAGTACTTAAATTCCTTGAGATTATCTACTATCCTGCTAACTCTAACCTTAACCCTTGTCACTTGACTGGCATATATACATGTATATAAAACACCTAGAGATTTTTTACAACCCTGTCACCCTAACCATTGTCACTAAAGCACCAAACTACCCCTACTGTCAAATCAATGCAATCAAATATTACACCATTGAAAAGAAACACATTTGATAAATTTAGTGCATGTCTAATTGTTTACAAAACTGCTGATGTTCTACCAGAAAATCTGAAAGATCCCCAGCTGATCAGAGCACTTCGATATATAGGAACTTGTGATATCATGAATTAATAGAGTACATACATATAGACTATCACATTTGAAAGTTTCAGCCACAAGCTTGATGCCTGTAACTGTATCTTGACATGAGAATGTTTCATCAGATTTGTTTTCATTAGATCTAATGTATAAAACATACACTGTAAAGGCAACACCAGCAGCGGCAACAACTGTTAGCGTATTGATAGGCAGTGGCATGTTCACTCATGGTGTACTGCAATATAAGCGTAAATTTCATTTATTTCTTAAGTCAACTTGTTATATAAAATGAAAAACAAGAGGCCCATGGGCCACATCACTCACCTGAGTCACCTTGGCCCATATTTAAAGATTTTCCCAATATATTCACATAATAATAATAATAATGATTGGTCAGTGATTTTTTTTTGGGCCAAAATGCCACCGATATTCGGCTGTTTCCCCTCACAAAAATTAGCTAGTTTTTCCCAATTATATCCATGTGTTTTCCCCAATTTTTAATCTAGGGAAATTAGGCCATTAAAAAAAATAGGTTACCGTATATTGCTGACAAAGAGGAAATACGTTTTTTCTTCAGTTTTATTCTCCAAACCACTGCACATGCAAAAAGCTTTTATAAAGAATATGTAAAACAATGAAGGCATCCATATAAGTAGATATGCAGTGAAGTATATAGTTTCCAGATACACATTAAGGTATTCCATGTATAATGAAAGGATAATGAACAGTTTTGAAGGATTTAGATCAACATAAATGTTTATTGTTAAATAATGATGAAAGTGAAGCAGATGAAATTCACATGACTGGTAAATGATTAGAAGATGACCTTTTTGCACTTTAGACTTTTTGGAAGAGTTGTCTGCCCTTTGTAAAATCAAGAAAAATCTAATTTTCTAAAAATGTGTGTGGTCAATGATTAATTTTATTTCATATTTTCACTAAGAGAAAGTGTTTGTAACTTTCTACCAAGAGATTTGTGTGAAAATATAATTTCTTTTTAAAATATTGTAATAAAACATGCTTTTCCCATATACTTCAATGTTAAATCCTAGGTGAAATAAATCAAGCAGTAAACAAAATTTTGAAAATTCCTACGGTGGATTATTTTTATTTGATGAACCCTTCAAAATGATACCATGATTACAAAAATTCCACCATCCATTTATTAGATATGAAATATGGTCATTACACATTGAATACCTTAAGCCATATTGTTGACACTTTCATGTTTGACCGCCATTATATGTAGGGTCAGGCTAATAACAGGAAGTGGCCAACAGTATAGGGTTTTACTAAAATCCGAAAAATACAAACAGGAGAGACATTCTGGAAACTTGATTATTAACATAATATTTACAAGATTATGGGTACAATTGCTGGTGAATTAATAATTTATTATTTTCTTTATGATATTAGACAATAAGTGCTTCTTAGAAAAAGTTAATGATATTTATACAAGGTGTGACTTCCAATACATATTTATTTTATGATTTTAAATCAGATCTGAAATAAACCTCAAACAAAAATTTATTATTTTATGCATCTTTACCATTTTAATTTACTATGAGTGATTTTTCCCAATTTGAGGAAAATGTCGCTAATTTTTCCCAATTCAAAAGGAGGGGTGGTAGTTTGAAAAACCAAAAAAAATCAGTTGGTTTTATGTAGCGCCTTTTCCAGCGTATGCTGCTCAAAGCGCTTTACAATAATCAATGTACATTATTACCCCGGCAGACCTTATATCAATCTAGAACTTTCTCAGCCTCCTAGTTAGCATACAGTGCAAGCTGCCATTACAAGCGCTAGAGCACTAACATTCTAACAATATCTTTCACTGTCTATATAGCCAGGTACCCCTTTCACACTTGGGTGGAGTGAGGAAATTCATGTAAAGTGCCTTCCCCAAGGACACAACGTCAGCCCTGCCGCGGCCAGGACTCCAACCCACTACCTTTCAGTCGAGAGTCTGACGGCCTAACCACTCGGCCACATGTAAAACTTTGATCCCTATTATGGCCCCAACCTACACCCAGGGGCCATGATTTTTACCAACTTGAATTTGCACACTGTCAGGAAGCTTCCATGCAAATGTAAACTTCTTTGGCCCAATGGATCTTGAAAAGAAGATTTTTAAAGATTTTTTTTCTACATATTTACAGTATATGTAAAACTTTGATTCCCATATCCTACCCTCGGGGGTCATGATTTTAACAAACTTGAATCTGCACTATGTCAGTATGCACAGATTTACGTCTGACATTATCTAATGACATGCTGTTTGTACATGCTTTTGTAAGTGATTATTATCATTTTGATTAGTTTTTCGCACAAATCTAACATTAAAATATATAGCTGACCATGGGTATGATGCCATAGATATTTAGTTTCCTAAAAATTTTAATTTTATCTGAGTTGATTAATCTCAAATACGTAAAATGTTTTATTTCCTCTATTCATTGTTTCCTCTATCAATGAATAAAAAATCATAAATATTCATATCATTTTTATTTCATTCCATCTTTTTCAATATATAGCATAACTGAGCTGTGAAAACAACACAAGGAAAGCACATTAACATAGTAGTGCATGTGATGAATGAATAAATCAGTAAGTAACGACTGTTGAAAGGTACAAAAAAATCTGTACATGAAATAGCAAATTGTTTTTAAATGAAGGAAGGAGAATATCAATGAGAGGGATAAATTATAATGTAATTAAATGCAGATGGCCGAATCCTACCCCAAATGGGGCATCTCAACAATAAGATGCGGCGTACGCACCATCAGCAATTTAATTACATTTTTTCTTGTGGGTTGTTGTCCTCTCATTGATTTTCTGCTTCCTCTGCCCCAGTTTTTTCCCCAAGCGATTTTGGTTTGACAACTGTCATCTTGCGGTCGGTTGAAGTCAATGTCATTTTGTCTGTCGTCATGAAATGTCTAAATTTCTTAAACTGTCTGTCTCATTCGTCTGCTGTCTTAGATACCCACCAAAGATTTATAGTTCTCATGAAACAGTGAATAAAATTAACAAAGAATGATTCAAACAAATATTATATTATATCGGGGGGGGGGGGGGTGATACCAGTATTATAGGGACAAAACTTCGGTGATATAGCTCCTCAGACAGACAGAGGCCACAGGAGTTAGCTAGAGTTATCGTTCTTTCAAACATCGTTAATGCGAGAGTTGAACACACTTTTCTATATTTACAGGGCTCGAAATTAGCGAGAAATACTAGCAAAATGCGAGTACATTTGAAAAATAGCGAGTAAAAAAAGAAGAGGATCGAAAATCTTAGCGAGTGGTGATTTACAAGTTTACCATGATCATATCGTATCCGTTTTATACGGTGATGCGTTATTAGCTTTCTTAAACTTGCATTCAGAATCATACAAACACTTACATGAACGACCGGTTGTTGAAACCGTTTCTATTCGGATCTTTCTTTTATGGTGTTTTAAGAAACTCGGAGTCAAAGAAATGCTTTAGAAGTCGGACATCCCATTATGATGAAAAATATAGACATATGCCATGAATCCTGTTCACTTATAGGGGTGATTAAATTTAATTCCAAGTATGAGGTTTTTGTTATTCATTTCTCTAAAAAAAAAAATCGGAGTCTATGTTTTACCAAGTCTTCCGGTAGTCGTTTTTATCAGAATGACTATATAATACGGTATCTACATTAATTTATTATAGTGATGACACGAGTGCACTGCTCGGCACGAGGCTGAATATTTGGACTGACGCCTCTTCCGGAAGAGACGTCAGTCCAAATATTCAGCCTCGACGAATCTCGCTGAGATTACGATTCACTCAGTGATTGTAGCACGTACATAATAATACGAGAAAAAGAGAGGAAATTCGGATATATGAAAAGTTTGCGATACTTTTTGGAATGTTTTAAAAAATGAAGTATGATGGTAGTGCTGCTATATCATTTATATGGGTGGGTTTACGGACAATATAGGGCCATGTCATTTGTATTTTTTTAAAGAGAGTAAACAATTTAGTAAATTGCAATTGCATTTGCTGGGTAGCAAGCAATCTCAGGTGGACAGACGTACATGTAATAGCAACCGCACTAGACCTAGTGATGAATTAAAAACTTAATCAGTCTGTTAGAGGCTGAACTTCAACAATCTGTTACATAACTTTGCATAATGTATTCAAAACTTACGATTCTCTCTCAAAATAATTTTTCATTGGCGCGTGATAAACTGGTTCCCGTGCAAAGCAAGGGTGCAGGACTTTTCGGCACCAAGACGTTTCGGCACTTTATTATTAAGACGTTTCGGTACCAAGATGTTTCGGTACCACGACGTTTCGGCACTTACTTTAAGATGTTTCGGCACCAACAATTATTTTTTATTTGGCACTGATTTATAATTGATTTGATAATACATTATTTTATTTTAATCTGAATTTTATATTGGGGGGGGGGGGGGGGGTGTATAACAAAGCAATTTAAATGGGCTCTCCGTTGAATGTGTAAATTGTAAAAACAACAACACCCATATCCTTCTCCCTATTCCGTGACTATGTGCTAATTAGGAGGAGATAATGAAGAGTCCCTGGTACACAATGAGGGCTTCACATCTCATTTTTGAAGAGAAAACCAACGATGTCAGGTCAGTATGAATTAAATTATATGCATATATATTTTAAATTAGATAAAAAAGATATAGTATATCTTATTTTTATGTCCCACTCGATGGTTGGATTGTTATATATTATACCAGCTTTGTTTTAAGCATTTTAACTAACGAACATTGACAAAAAATATGATGGGTAAATCATCATTAATTTCAATTTCAGATAAATTTTGTTGTACAGTGTATATTTAGTTGTATGTCACATGTGAACATACATGCAGCACATTGTTCCTTATTTCTAAAATATATTTTAGATCTTTAGATCTCTTAGTTTTTTTTTTTAATTGTGTTAATTTTTGGTAAAAAAAAAACCAAAAAAAAAAAAAAAAAAAAAAAAAAAAAAAAAAAAAAAAAACCAAACATTTTCTCTGATCTATAGACATTCCATAACTTAATTGTTGATGGTAAAAAGATATAGCCTACAACTGTTCTAGTGATTTATATATGAAACACACCCATTCTCTGTCACCCATAATAAATGCATTTCATGTTTCTATTTGCTGAAAGAATATAGTAGTCTAATGTTACCCTTCTTTCATTTGGGTAAATAATCGTAAATAAGAGAAAAATAGAGGTGACATAGTTACTATAGCAAAAGGCATTTCAAAACGAAAATTCATATGCCGCAATTTAAGAACTTTGAATGGAAACAGAGTCTTGGAGTATATATTCCATGTAGCTGGAAAACTACTCCTTGGACGGAGAAAAAAATATTTC
This sequence comes from Ostrea edulis, assembly GCF_947568905.1. Classification (NCBI taxonomy): domain Eukaryota; kingdom Metazoa; phylum Mollusca; class Bivalvia; order Ostreida; family Ostreidae; genus Ostrea; species Ostrea edulis. Next base: position 78,528,158 of record NC_079165.1, on the reverse strand, counting down.
TGGCATGACATTCTATTGTTACGCTTAAATGTCATATATCAAATATTAATATTGATTACGTTTTCTACATTTGTAATAATAATAGCAATTCTGATATATTTTTTCAATAAGTAATTTAAATATATCACTATTTGCATTATAATATGTCCATTGTTTAACAAAATGGGGGCAGCTCCCACCCCCATCCCTCGATTCTACATGCTTGATATTTTATAGAGTCGCAAATAAAAAGTAACAAGTTCTCCTTCCAGAGTTGCATCTTACGTTAAATTGCAGATGCTATGTACGTTATCAACATAAATATGTAATTCTTCTATACATATGATATATTATAAATAAAACTTTTATTACATCTTATAGAACCACATGTACTGATTCTGAGCAACGTCGTATCGAATTGGAAAACCGCTATAAAACATTTCATATTCCTTATGTTATGCGTTATTCTTTTTAAAAGGTACTTACAATGTAGCTTTATAGAAAAATAATAATATTGTATCAAATACTATGGATAGTTGATATAGATGTCGGGATTTCACATACATACAATACAATTATCGGCTAGTTAAAATGTAAGTTATTATTACAATTATTTGTGCATTGATTTTTTTTATTCTCACAGACAAATGCATTGCATGCAATAAGAGTGTTCGCCCCAGACAAGAGGCCATCCAGTGTGAAGGATGTGATCTATGGCAACACAGAGCATGTAATACTGGTATGATTTTATTCTTTTACTTAATGAAAAATAAGAATGGAAAGCAGTTGTATAGTAATGATTAAAAAATTCCATCAAATGAACAATGTAAAAGAACACAAATTTTAGTAATATGACAGGAATCAGCCGTGACCAGTATAGACGAATAGGGAAACTGCAAGAAGACCTCCAGTGGGTTTGCGCCCGGTGCTTGGAAAATCTTAATGATACAGAAGAGGTACTGGTATACGTTATATTTACATGAATGCAATAACATTAAGAACATTTGTATTAAACATCTTGAAATAATTAAGAACATATAATTGGAAATTAGTAACGAAATATCCTTGACATTTGCTTCCACATAGGACAATTAAGGTTTTAAAATGGATAAATTAATTCTTCATGTCAGGAACACTCAGTAGATGAACCCCTATATATTAGACACTTCTTTAAAAATATATTATATTCTTTCAGTTTGTAACTGCAGCTGATGCCACATTTCACGTGTCAATAGCCTCCCTTGGTTCATCAGTTGCTGAACCCGATGATGAAGATGAACAGGAGGATGAATCTATGGTAAGATTTTGAATATTATACAAAATTTAATATTATAATTAGCATACTTGATTCTGAAAAATCCGGCCGACTCGAACTGGGTATACCCGGCGACGTGCTGACAATCAAATGACCCGGCCAATGAAAATGACGTTTCATACAACTTTCATATACCACAGAGTGCATGGATATAGTTTCTGAAATTGCAAAAATAGCGCCATGGATGCTTAAGGGACCACGTACTTCATCGATGAACACATAGAACATCAAACCCGACAAAGGCCATTCGATTTTTAATCACTTCTCGCATTGATGAAACAAACATTTGAATAACGAAAATTGTTGCCACATTCTTTTTTGCTATGTGTTTCAAATGTTTAGTGTTTTGTATTTTGATTTTTTGATTCATATTCAGTTTGAAGTTCATTCCTTAAACCGTTAATATATTCACGGTCGAGGGATCAGAAGATACCAGAAATTATAGTAACGAACATTTGACTTTAATCTAATTAATGAAAAGATGTAGTGTTAACTTTCGGAATTACTAGAATAAACTGTAATTCATGAATAAATGTTATACTTTGTACACATGTAGGATAGTTTTACGTTTATTTGACACACAAGGAAGTTGTATAGACGTCGCGCACGGTACTGTTGTCACTTTACGTTACGCTTATAACGTCATATAAATTGTGGCAAAATAATCACGAAAACAACGTCACATTTTAAACAAATTCATTATCTCCAAGCTGTAACATCATACTTAAAGCACATGCATGATTTATCGTTTAAAAATTCAAAATAAATCTTTGTACGTGTATTGTGTACATTCATAAAAATTATGAATTCTTAGAAATACTCCAAAGTATACGTACTGTATTTATTTCACCGTGCCTACAACAGCAGGCATCTCGTATGAAATAAGGGTACCCGTTTCGATAGGTTTCGTTTCGCTTCGGTAGATTTCGTTTCATTTCGATTTTTTGAGGGGAGGGGGGGGGGGGGGGAGTGGTCTCGTGAAAACTACGTGAATTTAGATTTTTTTGTGTCAGACGTTGAACTTTTGATCTCGTCCCTGATATTATATGAAAGTTTGAATGGTAGTGCATATGGCGTGTAAAACGGTGCATTTATACACATTTTCATTTACATGTATATGCTATTTCAGGGAGAACAAACAATGATCTAGAAGGTTGGCACAACCGAATCAACTCTAGAATGAACTCCAGAGGACGAGTCCCATTTTACCTCCTATTACAAGAACTGTACAAGGAGGCCACTGTCATCCCCATGCAGGCCAGGCTGCTGACAGAAGGGAAGATGGAGAGACTACACAGGAAACAGTCCCCCAGACTCAACGGTAAACTATTCCAACTTTGGGAGGAATACAATGCCAGACAGATCAGCACCACCCAGCTGCTGAGAAAGTGCTCGTAGTTATATGGACCTGTTGACATTTGATGTTAATTTCTGTTCTGTTGTGTTGAGTGTTACTTCAGCGGTGTTGGGGGAAAATGTTTGACTGTATAATTCATTAATTTATTTGAGTGATTGAAAACTGTATGATGGTAAATGTTTGTTTGACATAAGTACTGCTAAATAAAACACATTTAAAAATGCTTCATTTGGTTTTTACTTTACTGATATTGAATTTGCATAGCAAGCAAAGCACTACATAGATAAGAAAAGTAAGCAATTAAAGCACTACACTTATTGATGCTCATCAGAAATGCTCTATTAAAGCGGCAATGACACGATTTGAGCTGAAAATTTTCAAATTTTATTTTTTCCATTTTTAATGTGAATTGTGAGCTTTACCACTGATATTCAAATTTTTGCTAAGAATTAGAAATACCTAATCTAAGCATTCCAAACATTAAAAATGGAAAAATAAAATTTGAAATTTTTTGGCTCAAATTGTGTCCGTGTCCCTTTAATGAACTATGCTAAGGTCAATATGACAGATTAATAAATATTCCACTATAGTCTTTTAATTAGAGATAAAACTATAGTCTTTTAATTAGAGAGAAACTGATAATGATTCTCGTTGATAATATCATAACATTGAAATATGTTCAAATGAAATCAGTGATTTTTCTCATATACTTTTTTTTCGCACGCTGTTTTTGGCTATAATAGCTCTAAAACTTCATTGCTATTTCGGATTTCAAACATCACTGAAGAGACATTATTTGTCGAAATGCGCATCTGGTGCATTAAAATTGGTACCGTATAAGTTTTACATAATGTTATATGCAGCAAAACAATATTTCCATTTTCGAGGGGATAGAATAAACAACAAAAATGAACTTTTCATACAACATTAATGGTAACATTTGTTGGGGCAAATTTTGTAATAAAAAAAGATGCATATAATTTGAATGTGATTTATCTTTTTATTGATGATATGTATATATTTTCAATAAACATAAACATGCAATGAGTGAAAATCGCATCCTGTCTAAATTTCATGCAGTTTTATCCGCCCGACAATGAGTTAACAACCCTCAGATTACAAACGTATATTGTCAAGATTTTTTTCCTCTTTATTATTTTTTCTTGAAGTTTTATTTAAATTTGGCACTGTGTACAAGCATAAAACAAATATTATGAGCTCTACAAAGCTCTTAAACCGACTATCACAGACAAAATAGAATACAAATATCACAAAGGTAAGCATGCAAAAACACATATATACATATTTACACGCATACTGTATAAATAGAAGTTAACAATTAAATACAAAATAAACAAACGCCTTTCACTATAAAATTTAAGCACTGAATCTAAACCACAGCAGCAAGAATTGTTAAGAAGCACTAAAACTATTATAACTGAAAATAAGAAAACATATAATAATTAATATATATAGCAATTTACAATAGCTAATTTACAAAGTATACCAAAAAAAGGGGTGGGGGTGGGATGGAAAGATGTTCAAAATAAAAATGAATCTTTCAAAAAAAAAAAAAAAAAGGGTAGTAATGCAAATGAAATGATTTTGAAAATAATTTTAAAAATATGTTAAGGTGATATGAAGCATTTATATACAAATATATTTATAACGGACTTTTATAAACAATCACGGGTCTTTCGTGTTAGGTAGTGTACTGTGAACTTATTGTACACCCACACCGGTATCTGTTGTTTGTCTACTAAACTGTAAATTGTCCAATATTCCATTTATAAACATAAAACAAAGTTTAACAAGTATCTAGTCATTGTCTAACAAAATTATTATGAAGTCCCGAAACGTGTTACCTGAAGTCCCGAAACATGTTAATCGAAGTCCCGTGTTTTTAAGATCTTTAGATCTCTTAGTTTTTTTTAATTGTGTTAATTTTTGGTAAAAAAAAAATAAATCAAAAACCCAAACATTTTCTCTGATCTATAGACATCATTCCATAACTTATTGTTGATGGTAAAAAGATATAGCCTGCAACTGTTCTAGTGATTTATATATGAAACACACCCATTCTCTGTCACCGATAATAAGTGCATTTCATGTTTCTATTTGCTGAAAGAATATAGTAGTCTAATGTTACCCTTCTTTCATATAGGTAAATAATCGTAAATAAGAGAAAAATAGAGGTGACATAGTTACTATAGCAAAAGGAATTTCAAAACGAAAAGCCGAAACGTCTATGCTGGTGCCGAAACGTCCAGAATTTCAAAAGCGGTAACTAAATTGGTTCCCTGTTCCCTGGTCGTTTCGGCTTCATCATCAATCCGTCTTCAAGTCATTCTGTACCTCAGTCGTTTCGTCACAAATTGATTTGCACCTATATTTGTATATATGTTCTATTTTAACATCAGGGTGCACAAAAATATACTGGTGTCAGTACATTTTTCTGAATTATAGTGAAAACCGAAGTCCCGTGTCACAGCAGATGTGGCACGATAAGTATCCCTCCCTGCTCAATGGCCATAAGAGCCGAGCATAGGTCTAAATTTTGCAGCCCTTCACCGGCAGTGGTGACGTCTCCATATGAGTGAAATATTCTCGAGAGTGACGTTAAACAATATTCAATCAATCTTTATGGTTTTGGTTATTGTGCTTCACTAATCTATTTCAAACAAAAGAAAAAAAGAGGCCCATGGGCCACATCGTTCACCTGAGTCACCTTGGCCCACATCTGAAGACCTCCCATATATATTTGCATGTAAAACCTTAGTCCCTATTGTGGCCCCAACCTACCCTTGGAGGCCATTATTTTTACAAACTTGAATCTGCACTATGTCAGAAAGCTTTCTTGTAAATGTAAACTTCTTTGGCCGAATGGTTCTTGAGAAGAAAATTTTTAAAGATTTTCCCTATATATTTGTATGTAAAACTTTCATCCCCTTATTGTGACCCCAACCTTACCCCAGGGGCCATGATTTGAACAAACTTAAATTTGCACTATGTTAGGAAGCTTTCATGTAAATATCAGCTTTTCTGGCTCAGTGGTCCTTAAGAGTAACGGATTCCCAGATTCAAAATAGAGGAATTCCGCTAAATAGCGGAACAGAATAATCACTGTACTTGGGAAGGGACCACCGACCTTCCGAAAGTAAACTGGGAGACTTTCTCACTTCCCTGCGCGAGCGGGATTCAAACCCGCGCCGACAGAGGTGAGAGGCCTTGTGATTTTGAGTGCGATGCTCTAACCACTCGGCCACGAGTGAATTGTCCGTAATGGTGAATTCGTTATAATACCAACCCCGCTATATTGCCCAAAATTGTCTTAAACAAAAGTTGGCAATATATCAAGGGAGCACTGTATACACATTTTTTTTTTTTTTTTTTTAAATTAGTGTCCGGTATAAGATATTAAAAGAAATAAATTAGTGTACACAACGCCTCAGGATTCTGAAATAAAAGCACTTGCATATATATCCAAATTGTGTTTTTAAAAAATCACAGTGTCCGGTATATATATATATATATATATATATATATATATATATATATATATAATATATATATATATATATATATATATATATTACAAGAAATAGAATAAACAGTACACAAAGTTAAAAATTTAACGCAATTTTACGTGACCCTTTCCCGGGCTCAATTTGTGTGCCTCACGTCAAAAATGAGCCATGCTGCTATACATGCTAACAAACTCTGTATACCAGACACTGTGATTTTTTAAAAACACAATTTGGATATTGTGATGAAGTTAATTTTCATTTAGTTAGTTTTTTGTGGTATTGTCTGTAAATAGTTGTTTATGCTTGTAAGGTGTTTCCGTAGTGTGAGTGTTGGTCGATAAGGCTATTTTTAGCATACCGGTTTGGTCAGTCAGCGTAGTGGCTGTTTGTCAAGCGTGCGGCCACGTTTTCATGCTATCCAGCAGGGGTCTTTTCTTGGCGAATTCCAGAAGTTAGTCTGGGTAATGGGTAGCCAGAGAGACAAACATTTTACTGTGTGGGCATAGGTTTTGTCCAGCCGGTAAGCTATTTTTGTGTGAAAATATTTGCGAGGTTTCGGGTTAATTTTCTCGTGTATTGTGTTTTCAATTTTGTTGTTACCCAAGTCACTTTGTGTATAGGTTTTAGTTTAAGTTATTGCTATTTCAGTGCAGAGGGGATTTAAGAAGCTATCTGGGCCATATCAGTCAGTACTCTCAGCATTTCAGTAGGTGCTCGGCGTGGGAATCAGAACACGTGAGACAGTGCTGTATGTACATGGGTGTTCCACGTGGTGGACTTGGCAATTATTTTGTGAGCCTAGTGTTGCCATTGGTTTGAAGTCGGCGTTATCCAGTATCGTTGTTCAGTGAGAGACCTGTGAGTCCGGGACTGGAAGCGGAGGGGCTGTTCGAGCTGTATGGAGGCCTGGTTGTGCCAAGTGTGACGTGGCGTTAAATTGAATTGTGCTAAGTAGCCAAACTTTCATATTGTGTTTCAGTAAACTAACATTTTATCAAAAAGGAATTTGAGAAATTGGTAGAAAACGTAATTTACTACTGTTTAACTTTTTCTGTAGTTAGCGGAATTAGCGACTATTCGAACCATTATGTAATACATTTATTACCAGTTATATTTTCAGCCTGGAATGACATACTTGTTGTATTAACTATTGAATTGTCTTGACAGTTATACGTTATATTGATTGTCAATATTGCCAGGTTTATTATACCAATTTATATTTCTTTCTCGGTGAGAGAGTATGGGTGTGTGAATGTGAAAGTGTGATTTCTTTCTTTTTCAAACATCTCTATATTTCTTATCTTATAGCTAAATAAATTTTCTTTTTATTTATTCTACGATTTATCATTTTCTCTATTGCCTACACAAAATCCAAAAGAACTCCATTTATATATATATATATATATATATATATATATATATATATATAAAGCACAAACATATATATATGCATAACAAAGCTTCCTTTTTAGGGAAGTCGTTGTGGCCGAGTGGACTTACGCACTGATTTGACAATCTTGCTAGGCGGTGGGTGCCGTACATCGCTGGTTCGACCCAGGGCTGGGGCGAAAATTTTCAGTACCTAGTTGTGATTATTTAGTGCTTTATATATATATATATATATATATATATTGGATCAGCTCTTTGGACAAATAAGGCATGTCCTAATTCGCTCCACTTTTAACATTGATTGGCAAGCCTAAAGACCAAAAACATGTAGTCTGCGTTGTAAATACGTTTGTAGATTAGTGTAGTTGTAGTGCTAGATGTATTTATATGTAGTTTTTGTTATTATGCTCTGTTGATATTGGCCACATTATGTAATTCTTTTCGTTTGTCCTGAAGAAGGGACGGGTCGTCCCGAAAATTTGACAATCTCGTTGTTCGTGTCGTTGATCATTTTAGTGCTTTGAATTCTCTGATAGACACAGGGCCCATGACATGCATACACATGTTGGCCACAATTCTCCTGATTCTGTAACAATATATAAAAAAAATTGTGATTTGTGTGTGTATACAGTAAAACACAATAACCAGGGCTGAGTTTTACTAAACTTTGTAAGTTCAAGATTTCATCGTAACCTTAACTTACGATAAAAATCCGTCTTATCAAACTATGGGCTATCTTAAAGGTCATATGAAACGATTTCTAACAATGGTATTTTACAATTGGACAATTTTACAGTGCGGAGCAGGAAGACAGAGAAAATGTGTCACAGTGGGGATGCCGTTTAGAACATTTAATAAGCAAAGCAGTTATTCGAGGTGAAGTAGACAAATCCCGTATAGACGAAATGCTACGACATGCATTCTGGGAAGGACTGCGACCAAGTTTAAAAGATGTTTAAGGGTATATCTTCGACAAGCATTTAACGTTTGATGAACTTCGATCCGAACTGCGATGCATTGAACAAGACCAAGACGAAAGAAAAACACAAACAGAGGAAAAAAGGACTCAACTGGTGCAGGACAAGTGGTAATGAGTGCAACACACAATGAAGAGTCCAATTCTGGTATGGAAGAAATCAGAGGAATGCTACATAAATTAAAAGCAGAAGTGCAGCAACTTAAAGATGATCATCAAAGTAGATCACAGGAGCCATACAGAAAGGAAAACTTCAAGAAAAATCATAAACAGGACTTCACAAGACACGATCACCAACCTAATACTGATATGAACTTTCAACAACCTTATCAGGCAACATTTGACCCAAGCAGAGACCAATATTCTTACAAAGGTCAAAGAGGTGGATACAATACATACAGTACAGGACGCGGACGTGGTGCTGAAGGACCAAATGGACTACCAATTTGTTACAACTGTGGTCAAGAGGGACATATAAAAGCTGGATGTAGAATTAGGACAGATCATCTTAAGCAACCGTTAAACTCCAGAGGGCCAGTGTCGAGAGGCAAACCCTAGGCCAGCACACCACAAATCAAAGCCTCAGAAACATAGATGAAAATATTCCAGGACTTTTTGGTGAACAGAATACCATACAAATTCAAATTAATGGCATAGAAACAACCGATTTATTAGATACCGGTGCAACAGTGTGTACAATTTTCACTGACTTTTATTATACGTACTTGACACAAACACCGATAGAACCGTTAGATGACATTTTGAAAATACGGTGTCCAGATGGCGAAACTATGCCTTATCTTGGATACATCAAAGTGAACATTAATACTATGGACATAGACACTGTAAACAATAATGAATGTCTAATGCTAGTTGTTCCAACCACAGAATACAGTCAGAAAGTTCCAGCAATAATTGGTACAAACTTCATTCATACTATGATGAACTGCATATATGAACAGAAAGGACAGAGATTTCTTCAGCATACTAAAATGACTACACCATGGTATCTGGCGTTTCGATGTGTAACATCACGCGAAAAAGAACTTATTAGGAACAAGCATCGTTTAGGAGTTGTGAAATCCGCAGAAAACCATAACATCATTATACCACCTAATAGTGAAGTGAATGTGACTGGTTAAATAGATCGAGAAGTTCCATATCATCCTATGTGCGCATATCTACAAACTACTTCAGGATCAGTAATGCCAGATGACTTGGACATCTTTCCATCCCTTGTCTCATACCATTACAAAGAGAATAACACTGTTCATGTTAGAATCAGCAACATAACAACAAGGACTGTAAAAATTTCACCTAAGGCATTATTGTGTGAAGTGCAGCCTGCCATTATTGAAGACGCATTACCAAATGTGAAATCCAATGAAAATACAGATGATGTCATCAGCTTAGTGAACATTTCAAACTTAAATTTAACAAATGAACAACATCATCAAGTGCATAGTATACTAAAACAGAATCAAGATATTTTCTCAAGAGGCGATTCCGATATTGCACACAACATCAAAGTCCAACACAAGATAAACCTTAACGACGAAATTCCATTCAAACAACGACATCGTAGAATACCTCCTCAGATGTTTCAAGAAGTACGAAACCATATTCAACAGTTATTGACAGCTGGAATCATAAGACGGCCAGAATCACTTTGGACCAGCAATGTAGTATTATGCAGAAAGAAAAATGGTGAACTTCGTATGTGCGTTGACTATCGACAACTTAATTCAAGAACTGTTAAAGATGCATATGCACTTCCACACATTGAAGAAATTTTGGATTCCTTAGGAGGCAATGTGTATTTTTCGGTTCTGGATATGAAGAGTGGTTATCACCAAATAGAACTTAGAGAACATAAGCAGAGAGCTGCATTCACTGTTGGGCCTCTTGGATTTTCGAATATAACAGGATGCCTTTCGGACTCGCCAATGCTCCAGCAACATACCAAAGACTAATGGAAAACTGTCTTGGAGATTTACACCTGAATATCTGTTTCATTTATCTCGACGATCTTATCATTTTCTCAAAAACATTCAAAGACTATATTGAAAGACTCCACAAAGTATTCGACTGTATTAGAGAGAACAACCTAAAACTGTCTCCAAAGAAATGTGCATTCTTCATGGAAAAAGTTAAATATGTGGGACTTATAGTATCCAAAGATGGAATAGAACCAGATCCAGATAAGATCGATAAAGAACAGAAATGGCCGACACCAACAAACCCTGATGAAGTTCGACGGTTTATTGGATTTGTGGGATACTATCACAGATTTATTAAAGACTTTACTAAAATAGCAAAGCCACTAAATGAATTGATGCCACCAACAACTCAGAAAAGTAGAAAGAATTGTAAAGCACCATCTTCTTGGAAATGGGGGCAAGAACAAGAAAGATCATTTCAACAATTAAAAGCATACTTATCAAAACCACCAATACTTGGATATCCCGATTACAGCAAAGAAATCGAACTGCACACAGATGCATCCATGTTAGGACTAGGAGCTGTATTCTACCAACAGCAGGACCATAAAAAGTATGTCATAGCATATGCCAGCAGAGGACTAACTAAAGCAGAAAAGAACTACCCGGTACATAAATTAGAGTTCCTAGCTTTGAAATGGAGTATATGCGACGAATTCAAAGAATACTTATTTGGACAGAACTTCACAGCTTACACCGACAACAATCCATTGACATATGTACTATCAACAGCTCACCTTGATGCAACAAGTCAACGTTGGATCGCTAATCTAGCATCATTCAACTTTAACATCATCTATCGCCCTGGTAAATTGAATACCGATGCAGATGCCTTAAGTCGTTTACCTGGTCTCACATCAGAAAGAGATACTTGCAACATTTCCAGAGAGAGTATCCAGTCGATTTGCAATTCAATTCATTTCATTCCATATGCAGAATGCTTTGCCATGTCGGGTGACGTCATCATTGACAAAGATCTGCAAAATTCCAACTTCAAAAGTGACTTCAACATCATATTAGAACAATCGAATGACCCAGTACTAGAATTTTGGATTCCACACATCAGAAGTAATACGAAACCATCCAAGAATTTATTACCAGAAAATCAGAAATATATAACTTTATTCAGAAACTTCGACAAACTGAAAATAATCAACGAAATTGTATTTTAGTAAAAAAGGAGAGAGGAGAAAATCTTTGGCTGGACCGGGAATCGAACCCGGGACCCCTGCATTACTAGTCAGGTGCTCTAACCACTGAACTATCCAGGCCGATATCCACGGTCGGTATAGCCCTAATAACTACATTCCTCCCTCCTTAAGATCAATTATAATTTTATAATTGTCTTTCAATATCAACCCAGGTTCATTTCGCCTCTGGCAGGCCAACCTACACCACCAGGGGTGGTCACGGCACCAAATGTAGTATAGAAGGAGAGAGGATAAAATCTTTGGCTGGACTGGGAATCGAACCCGGGACCCCTGCATTACTAGTCAGGTGCTCTAACCACTGAGCTATCCAGGCCGATATCCACGGTCCGTATAGCCCTGATTACTACAGTATACAGAGAAATACAAATTCAGGATAAAAAGAAACTTCAAGTGCTATTGCCATCTTCATGCAGAAAAACAGTTTTACATCTACTTCATGGTGAAATGGGCCATCCAGGCAGAGACAAAACAACCGCACTGATACAAGACAGATTTTGTTTGGGCACAGAATGGCATCAGATATAGAAGACTACATCAAAACGTGCAAAAGATGCATCCTAAAAAAAACCCAGACAAAGACAGAACTCCTCTAACACCAATCAGAACCTTCCAACCATTGGAACTTGTGTGTCTAGATTTTTTAACATTAGAAACTTCAAAAGGCGGATTCGAAAATGTACTGGTTATCACAGACCATTTTACTCGTTAACCCCAAGCTATTCCAACAAGAAATCAAACAGCAAAAACTACAGCTAACGTTTTATTCAATAATTTCATCATTTATTACGGAATTCCAAAAACTATCCATACAGATCAAGGAGCAAATTTTGAGAGCCATTTAATTCATGAACTTTGTCAAATTACCGGCATGACCAAATCAAGAACAACGCCATATCATCCGATGGGAAATGAGCTCTGTGAAAGATTCAATCGAACATTATTGAAGATGCTTGGAACTCTACAGCCAGAACAGAAAGCAGATTGGAAACGGCACATAGGCCCAATCGTACATGTTTATAACTGCCTGAAACAGTCATCAACTGGCCATTCACCGTTCTATTTAATGTTTGGAAGAGAACCAAGACTACCTATCGATTTAGCTTTTAAAACAAACCCAGAAGAAGATAAGAAAGACTCCATGACAGAATTTGTTGCAAATTTAAGAAACAGATTGAACACCTCATACAAACTGGCACAGCAGAACATCAAGGAGTCACAATATAAACAGGAGCAGAACTACAATAGAAAAGTCAGAGGAGCCATACTGAACAACAGAGACAGAGTATTAATGAAAGTAGTGGCTTACGACGGAAAACACAAGATAGCAGACAGATGGGAAAGCGAACCATACATCATCCTGTCACAACCAAATAAAGAAATTCCCGTCTATAATGTCCAAAGAGAAGACAAATCAGGAAAAATAAGAACACTACATAGGAATCTTTTACTTCCTATTAGTTTTATTCCTGAAAATATTTTTCCAACACCTACACCAAGACATAGAAATAGTAAAGGTCCTGAACCTATGCCAAAATCAAATCAAACATCAATACTGAAGACTCAGCAAGATAAAACAGCTCCACTCAATTCAAGCGATTCAGAATCTGACAGTGATGATAACCTTGTCATAAAGGTTACACGACAAACTGGTCAAAATTTAGGAATAGAGAAAGAACCTGGGGATTTGGTGGAACATGACACTCAGGAACTTCCAGATGCAGAATCTGAAGGGGATGAGGAAATGGCTGCAGCTGCTGAAGAGGACACTCAAGAGGATGCCCAAGAGAATATTGAAGGAGACGCTCTACAAGATATCCAAAACATGGATACACCAGGATATATGAGTAAATCTGACGAAGAGATTAGAGAACCCCGAAGGTCTACAAGAACCAGAAACAAGCCAAGATGGATTACGTCTGGTGATTTTGTTGTTCACCAACAGGTAGCAGAGCCTAAATGGAAAGATAAAGTCGAGTTTCTTCTGAAAGTTTCGAAAGATTCATCATTAACAGGACAGGAAAAGAACAAATTACTTGATGGAATTTTATCAGTAGTCATTGGTACTACATAAACTTTAAAAAAAATTCTATTGAATGAAATCTATTTTTTTTTTTGTTTTTTGAATGATTGGAACATCATTCTCAAACAGGGGGGAGAATGTAGTAGAGTGTAGTTTTATTCATATTCATTTTGCAATGGTATAATTATCTCACTTGATCATTATGTACACATTCATTAGTATCATTTATATCATCAACAATATACACTGTTCAGTGCTACATACATACAACGCCCTTTTACTCCCTGGTTCTTTATTGCTTGTAACCAAAGTTCTCTTTGAGCCTTGGGGCATCTATACCTGTGTGGTCACTTACAGACATGTGATTAAGGTCAGGTGGTTATCTAAACCAATAGTTTTACTTATTTTATTTTCCCGCTAAAAAGTCCCTAGTCTTTGTTCATACCAAAGTCAGACTTCAGACAACTCTCAGAGAGGAAGGACTGCATTTCATATAGAGCATAACTTTAAATAGAATTGAAGATCTGGACATTATGGACATATTACTAATAGTAAGTACACTATTTATTTCACTCTTCTTTACATCTTTTATTAATATTATTTCTGTAAAGTTTCTAATTTAGCATTTCTATTAAACTGAACTTAGAAAGTAAATTCCATTGATAGATGAGCGAATTCTAGAACTTTATTCATAATGTATATATATGTATTGATTTTATGCATTATGTATTCAATCAGTACAGTATTTACTATTATATGTAAATATTGTTTGTAGTACTGAATTGAAACCTAGAGCTTCATTAATTGACTGATGAGAGATTAAATACTACCTTGTTCCACAAACAGGTGATTAAATCACATCATGTTTTTATCCTTTATATATGTGTGTGTATTTCAAATTGAAAAGTACTCATTATGGATCAAGATTTAAAAGTTCAGTATCAAGGGGAATAACTTGTATTTCCCAATATATATAATGTTTCATGACAAGAGCTATCCTTCTTGCAAAGTATTGAAATAGTATGTGTTATGTACTGATTTACTATTATATGTGTTTGAAACCTTTTATCTTTTTATTATCTCATTCTTGTTATGTTACAGGGTCTCTCTCTCTCTCTCTCTCTCTCTCTCTCTCTCTCTCTCTCTCTCTCTCTCTCTCTCAGAGATCCTGATTTCTATTCGTGTCAATAAATGTAGAACCCAACCAGCCTACATGTAGTTGTCATCTTTCATTCGACCACAACATAAACAGGCTAGCAAATATATGCACCCTCTTCTACAACCTAACACATGTACTACAATTAAATGCAGCACATTTTGGCATTTTTCAAAGCTATGCAGTTTTAGAATATTTCGCTATAGGCCTATCATGTTATAAGGCCTAGTTGTTTACATCATAGTGGGTCTTTTTGACGTCATCAGCAAGGGAGATCAGCCGCGATCATCAAAAATAATTTTCGTGATCGAGTACATTTGATCAGCTGTTATGACGTTATAATGCATTGAACAAAAAAATTAAAATTGAATTATTGTTTAATAAACCTTGATTATGAATTCCCATACAAAACTCAATTTCTTCAGATATCGTTTCATATGATTTCGTAAGTTATTTGTCAACTAAATAAAAATGGCTGTCCTCATGCTGTTCGATGTTCCAGAGCATTTTGAGACAAAATGAAAACAATAGCGACGCGACAGAAGCTAAGTTCTCACACTGTGACAAATATAGAACTCATTGAACGCTAGGCTATAAGTTTCCAAAAACACGTAGACTCTAATCAGTTCACTATGGAAATTTCCCAAATTTTCACCTCCAAGAATTAATACTTTTTCGGATACCACAGCCATATTTTGACACGGGTTTCAAATCGAGTTCAATCTTTACATAATAACTAATGACATGTGACGTCATATTCTATGTTTTGACATCATAATGCAAATGATAAAGTGGCGGATCGAATATTGAAGAAACCGTTCTGTGCAACATAAAATACAAACCTTATCTAAAATCAAAGGAGAAATCTCTCTCTCTCTGTCTCTGTCTCTCTCTCTCCGTTTGTGTTACTGTTTGACTTTTTTTAACGTGACGATGTCAACTTTGCGTAAATTTCACATACAAAATAACATATACAAGTAAAATATTTATCGGGATATAAATACGGGTTGGTCACGTGATCAAATTCTAAAATTTGATCACGTACCAACCCGTATTTATATCCCGATAAATATTTTAAAATGATATCTTATTACTTTTAATTATTTATTTTTTTAAAACTATTTTCCTCCACTTAGGGCCTATTTGATTTCTAATACTTTTCGGTTTTACTATTATGTACATACTTTTTTATTCATGAATTTCTTGATCAAATAAACAGCTAAAATATTGATATTATTTGATTTGCATGAAATGTACATTTCAACTGTACCTTCAAATAGCTTGATCCCCCATTTTGTACTTCTCTTTGTTGATGCAGATTGCCTTGCATCCTGAAATTCTCGCATATCATTTTCAGAGACCGTTTTGAATCTTTTGGGTGGTGGGGGTGTTGAAACAGGCACACCTGGGCAGGGCAGACCCTCTATATCTGACATTTTCAGATTTTGTTTCATTTCATTAGTTTCCTCAACACTCTGAGGTGCCATAAAGGAAAGATCTAGTGATGCAAATATATCATCGTCTTGCAGAAAGTACAATTCCACCTCACCCATATCAAAGTCGGCCATTGTTTACATACGATTGACCAGGAGTCAGTGTAGCAGACGTAATTTTAGACATACTAAGTGAGACAGTGTTTTACAGAAATGTTTTTATTATTGATGAAAGTCCACTGCTTGGAATAAAAAATGAAATCATAAATACATTTTGTGATGTCGATTTCATCTATTTATAGACTTCTGTAATAAGCGGAAGCGATGGCTTGATGTGTATTGCCTTAGTAAAAGTAGTACCGGTAACCTACTTTTTTTTTATCAAATATTCATACGCACAGCCATGCTACTATACATGCTAACAGACTCTGTATATCAAATTCTACTGCGGCTTTTGAATGAGTCTCATTGTCTCCTAATAAAAATGAGGGGAGGGATCCCAACATGGTAGGTCTACATATAGCAAATTATTTATATTTTATTATACGCAAATGCTGTAATATAATCTATTCATTGTATTAGATATTCGGATTTTGTACAATTTGGTGTTGTTCTAATTTGTTCTTTGAAAAATACTCCAACGCTACACTTGGATTGTTTTACATTTATAAAATTTCAGGATTATTACAGTCGGGCTTGCTATTAAACAGAGATTTTGACTATTTTTGCTATATACCGATTCAAGAATAATGTGTAGGCGAGGGTCAGAACGACCGTCCACCGAGCTTGAAATTAAGAAAATGAATAGTTATATCGGTCTACATATAGAGATAGGGGTACACAATTGTAACACCTCCAAATTGTTATAGTTCTTTATTCCATGGTGATGAAGTATATATGTACAGTGTTCCCTAAAATATACATCAAGATGCCATTAAAAATCTTTCACATACAAGTCAATAGCATTCTGATTAATCCAAAAATAATTCTATAAATTTGTATTGTTTGACTCACAATCAATGACCTCAAACAATATTCATATAACTATATTATGTATATCACCATTACACAAATATTAAAACTGTACACAACACTTCCATCAAAGTACACAAAAGCAATATGTAAACACATACCCTAAGTAAGGGGCAAGCGGGGTGACTACAGCTATGGGCACTTCCCATCTGAATAGTGATGTATCGTAAGATGTACTATATCAAAATAAAAATATCAAATACAGACTTTATACATATTGTATGACCTTAGAATAATTATTACACTAACTGATTTCCATTGATGTGATATATTTAAAGTAACAATTAAATCATCTCAATAACCTTGTCTGTATAACTTAATATGTAAACAATGAACTGCTGACAGATACAGTGAACATTTAAACATAAAATTTACAAAGTGCTAGTTGCATCATTATAATACAAATTTTCACAATATACCTTAGACCCAGGTTCCTGTCAACCAAATGGCCACAAAAATATCACGAAAAATGACCAGCATGCAATGCACTGTTTCATATGACATTATAAATATTTATCAAAAATTGTTCAAAATTGTCAGTATCGATATGATTTTTATCATTTTATCAATGCGTGTTTTGAAAAAAAAAAACTTTTTTAAAATGTGGAGAATGGGCTATTTTTCACTCATCCTAAAAAGAGGGGGGGGGGGCACTAAATCTACAAATGTATACAAAATGCAAATTACATGTTTATTGTTCTGGGCTTGCTAACATGGCTAATAAAGGGATTAAATAAGGAGGTAGGGGATTTACTTTTTGTGAAAAAATTACTTACCGAAAGACACAACATTTATTAGTAGTGCCGATTTCGTATAGATAAAAACATACACTTCAGCTGAGAGATTCTCGATTGTTGATATGGAAGAGGAAATGTTCGTCATAGCTATGTCAACATAATAACTATAATTAAAATTATTCGATTTTCTTTCCAGTAACAACTTTTCAATTTTGTGCAGTTTTTCTCCGATGTCATTTTCAGGGGATGGCTATTATCCTAACTTTGGAGTTTTCTCCTTCCTGTTGTGTTCGTCCAGTCTCTCTATTAATTTTTCCTCTAGATCACTCAGTATATCTAACTTCTCTTGTATCCGATCGTTTTCTCGTTTCATCGTCTGCTCTTCTCCAGTGCTGATGCTGCTGCTCAACATTTCAGGAGTTACCTCCACCTCCCCCTTTTTGTACTGTTCAACCTGACTCATCTGTCCACCCTTCTGTTCATCACGCTGATTTTTCTTTATGTCCTGAATCTCTTTTTGTATCATTTCTTTCACATCCTGAATGTCAATTTGTTTCGGGACTTTTTCATCTGGGTCAGGATCAACAAAAAATAATCCACCTAACATTCTGAAATACAATAAAATAATTTCAATATTAACAAACAAAAAGAATTAGCATGATTCTTAAAATAGGTACATAATATGTTTATCTATATATTGGCACAATAAAAAATACCAACGCACATGCGCATGCATCGTCTTTAAAAATTTAATTTTTTAAAGGACGTTTTTGTTTTTGATAAAATTCTTTTGATGAAGAGGTTTATTAAGGTCTCTTGGTACTCCTTACAAATTGCTGTTGTTAAAATTACAGCTCAGCACGTGCATGCATGTGTGCTGTTTTCTGATTGGACGATTTTAAAATCACTCTAACTTTCTGTGTATGATGCAAACATTATGAAATTCATACTGTGGGTATATATAAATACAAATGCCTGTTGAATGACATCAACAAGAGTGCACAATCATACTCGCGTACACGTGTATTGCTTTCTTTCATTATTTGGTACTGAAATGAACATATCAAAAGTACTAATTAAAGGCTAAAAAAGTTAAATCTTTGATTTTGCAAAATCTTATGACGTCACAGGAGGGTGGAAATACCTTAAGGAGGAACAAGGTAGCATTTTCAAGAAAAGAGTTAATGTATAGTATGACATACAATCATAACAACTGGGCCATAATTCAGATAGAGAGACAATATTCATTGATGTATTGCATGAATTTTTTTTTGTTGATAAATACCAATTTGGATGTGAGCTACAATGTGGGCATCAAAAATGTATGATGGTTGGGGGGGGGGGGGACGACTAAACAATTTCGGCGAATTTTCATACATTAACTGATTCTACTTCAAGTGCAATTTCAGTAGCGCATGGCAGTACTTAAATTCCTTGAGATTATCTACTATCCTGCTAACTCTAACCTTAACCCTTGTCACTTGACTGGCATATATACATGTATATAAAACACCTAGAGATTTTTTACAACCCTGTCACCCTAACCATTGTCACTAAACCACCAAACTACCCCTACTGTCAAATCAATGCAATCAAATATTACACCATTGAAAAGAAACACATTTGATAAATTTAGTGCATATCTATAGTTTACAAAACTGCTGATGTTCTACCAGAAAATCTGAAGGATCCACAGCTGATCAGAGCACTTCGATATATAGGAACTTGTGATATCATGAATTAATAGAGTACACACATAGAGACTATCACATTTGAAAGTTTCAGCCACAAGCTTGATGCCTGTAACTGTATCTTGACATGAGAATGTTTCATCAGATTTGTTTTCATTAGATCTAATGTATAAAACATACACTGTAAAGGCCACACCAGCAGCAGCGGCAACAACTGGTAGCGTAGTGATAGGCAGTGGCATGTTCACTCAAGGTGTACTGCAATATAAGCGTAAATTTTATTTATTTTTTAAGTCAACTCGTTACATAAAATGAAAAATAAGAGGCCCATGGGCCACATCGCTCACCCGAGTCACCTTGGCCCATATTTAAAGATTTTCCCAATATATTCACATGTAAAACTTTGATCCCTATTATGGCCCCAACCTACACCCAGGGGCCATGATTTTAACAAACTTGAATTTGCACATTGTCAGGAAGCTTTCATGCAAATGTAAACTTCTTTGGCCCAATGGATCTTGAAGAGAAGATTTTTTTTTTTTTTACATATTTACAGTATGTAAAACTTTGATTCCCATATCCTACCCTCGGGCAATCTAATTAAAATCAGACCTTCTCTAACCGTTACACTGGAGTGTAACGGTTAGAGATGGTCCGATTTTAATTAGATTGACCCTCGGGGGTCATGATTTTAACAAACATGAATCTGCACTATGTCAGGAAGCTTTCATGTAAATCTCAGCTCCTCTGGCTATTTCACTGCAAACTCCCCGTCAAGGCCTCATTATGTCACCTACGTATATGGTTTGTGAGCATTTCGAACTCTGGCGGAAGTTTGCATTTCACTGCCTATTTTTGTGACGTAATTTTTAATTACTAATACATATCATAAGTCTACTATTACGTCATATAGTATAAAAAGAATTCAACAATGAGCGGTATAATATGATCACTATAATCACATGTTGTTTGTACATGCTTTTTTAAGTGCTTATTATCATTTTGATTAGTTTTTCGCACAAATCTAACATTAGTATATATAGCTGACCATGGGTATGATGCCTGTGACCCAAATTTGCCATTACGCATGCGTGCACATTTAATGTGAATTAGCTTCACTTTGCATTCACACAGAGCTAATGCGAAGTAAATTTAATTCGCATTAAATCGCGACGTAAATTTTAATTCGAAGTAAACTAATGCGCATTAAAATATCCGTGTGAACGCGGTTCAGATTTGATTCGCATTTACTTACGTTTAATGCGAATCAAATTCTTCCCAGTTATAAAAATAAACAAAGACCTAAAACACATCGCTCACCTGAGTCACCTTGGTCCATATCAGAAGACTTTCCATATATAGATATATTTGCATGTAAAACCGTAGTCCCTATCATGGCCCCAACCTACCCCTTGAGGCCATGGTTTTTGCAAATTTGAATCTACACTATGTCAGAAAGCTTTCATGTAAATGTCAACTTCTTTGCCCCAATGGTTCTTGAGAAGAAGATTTTTAAAGATTTTCCCTATATATTTGTATGTAACACTTTTATCCCCCTTGTGGTCCCATCCGACCCCTGGGGGCCAGTATTTTAACTAACTTGAATCTGCATTATGTCAGAAAGCTTTCATGTAAATATCAGCTTTTCTGGCTCAGTGGTTCTTGAGAAGATTTTTAAAGATTTTTCCTATATATTTGTGTGTAAAACTTTGATCCCCTATTGTGACCCCATCCGATCCCGGGGGCCAGGATTTTAACAATTTAGAATCTGCACTATACCAGGAAGCTTTCATGTAAATTTCAGCTTTTCTGGATCAGTGGTTCTTGAGATGAAGATTTTAAAAGATTTTCCTATATATTTGTATGTAAAACTTTGATTCCCTATTGTGGCCCCACCCGACCCCGGGGGCTATCGTTGTAACAATTTAGAATCTGCACAATATCAGGAAGCTTTCATTTAAATCTCAGCTTTTCTGGCTCAGTGGTTCTTGAGAAGTAGATTTTTCCTATATATTTGTATGTAAAACTTTGACCCCCTATTCTGGCCCCATCCAACCCCCGGTGCCATCATTTTAACAATTTAGAATCTGCACTACCTAATAAAGCTTATCTATAAATTTCATCTTTTCTGGCCCAGTGGTTCTTGAGAAGAAGATTTTTTTTTAATGACCCTACTCTATTTTTACCTTTTCTTGATTATCTCCCCTTGGAAGGTGGCCTGGCCCTTTATTTTAACAATTTAGAATTCCCTTTACCTAAGGATGATTTGTGCTAACTTTGGTTGAAAATGGCCCAGTGGTTTTTTAGAAGAAGTCAAAAATGTTAAAAGTTTACAGACGGACAGACAGACGAAGGAATAGGGGTGATCAGAAAAGCTCACTTGAGCTTTTAGCTCAGGTGAGCTAAAAAGCTTTGGTCAGGACTGGACAGTACAGACTGGCGGACACCCACAAACACTTTGAGGTATCAAAGTCTGTGTGGGTATCTAAGACAACAGACGAACGAGACAGACAGTTTAAGAAATTTAGACATTTCATGACGACAGACAAAATGACAGTGACTTCAACTGACCGCAAGATGACGGTTGTCAAACCAAAGTCGCTTGGAGAAAAATTGGGGCAGAGGACACTGGTATTAAACTGATGATAGTAACGATGGTTACATGTACTATCATCCCAACATGGCGGAAGAAAATTCGAGTAAACCAAGTTTACTTATTTTATCTATTTGTATTGTTTATTTGCGAATGATATGTAGGTAAGAAACATCATACAGTAGCAAGAATTACGATCAGGTGTTATTTTATCTTTTATACGGCTCATATGAACAGAAAATTCGTCGTGATGTAGCTCCTCAGACAGACTGAGGCCACAGGAGTTAGCTAGAGTTATCGTTCTTTGAAACATCGTTAATGCGAGAGTTGAACACTCTTTTCTATATTTACAGGGCTCGAAATTAGCGAGAAATACTCGCAAAATGCGAGTACATTTGAAAAATAGCGAGTAAAAAAGGTAGAGGATCGAAAATCTTAGCGATTGGTGATTTACAAGTTTACCATGATCGTATCGTATCCGTTTTATACGGTGATGCGTTATTCGCTTTCTTAAACTTGCATTCAGAATCATACAAACACTTACATGAACGACCGGTTGTTGAAATCGTTTCTATCCGGATCTTTCTTTTATGGTGTTTTAAGAAACTCGGAGTCAAACAAATGCTTTAGAGGTCAGACATCGCATTATGATGAAAAATATTGACATATGCCATGAATCCTGTTCACTTATAGGGGTGATTAAATTTAATTCCAATATGAAGTTTTTGTTATTCATTTATCTAAAAATAAAAATCGGAGTCTATGTTTTACCAAGTCTTCCGGTGTAACCGTGGTGACTGTCGCTGGTGACCAGGGTCGCTCTTAATAGAATATATAGGGAAAAGAACGACTCGGATCACCGGCTTCTGCGCATGCGTGGTATTTAACTCGAAGCGGTGTCCTACTGGTTTTAAATCCATAGTAATAATAAACCCCCTTCTCAGTTTTCTAGTTCGTATGCACATCAAAACTTGAAAGATACAAATTAAGTTGTATTATCCAACTCCAAAATTAATATTTTAATGCATAAGATTTCTGAATTATGTCTAAGATATCTAATAACGAATAAACAACTTGAAAACAATGGCTTTTTATTCAGGTATATTTACAAAAGTGTTCTCTCCATAACAATTCCTAAGTCATCTTTTATATTTCAATCACATGATAGCAGGTGTGAACAAGGCACAGCTAGACGCCTTAAACTTGGATTAACGTGCAGGTGTAAACAATTACCTGTAAATAAAATAACACCAGGTTATTCTACCGTGACCAACCTTCGTAATCATAAGTACAAATACCACTCGCCCAATTTACGAACAATACGTAGGCACATATTCAACATTGTTTTATTATTCATTTATTTATTTTGTATAGTATGTTTCTTCTCTCACCCTCTTTTATTTCAAATATATTTTCTGATTATCTGAATTCAAATTATCTCCGATATGCGAACAACCACACATCTACTGTATACAACTTGGAGGTTTACTTTGGGTGTTTTTGTACAAAAGTGGAAGACTTTCCTATTACGAGATAATTCTTTTTGTGTTAAAATTTAACCAACTAGACTCTATATACATGTACATATAGCAGGGTCGTGTGTAGAAACCAGCAGGCATGAGGGATCGTGCCATCCTTCTTATTCCCAATAAAAAACATAAGACAACAAAACTAACGTCTGGCGGCTTTTTCTTCTTTTGGAGTGAAAGGAAGCCAACCATAATTCTGTCATCAGATTTTGTTTTGACAATCATTTGTAGTATACTAAACCAAATGATCATCAAGCTTATTTTTATTTTATCTACATAAGAAATCTCTCTTTTTAGAAATAAAAATGATATTGTACAATAAATATGATAAAAGGAATAACAATTTAATCTATAATTATTATCAAAATCTCATAGAAAATATAAATAAAACAGATATGTTTTCAAATATCACTATCACTATCAATATCACTATCAAAAATCAATAGATTTTCATTTTCTTATAAATTGTGACTTTTTGTCTTATGACATTTTGTTCTACTATCATAAAATTCTAATTGTGACTTTTGGTTTTATTTTCTTATAAAACTGTGACTTTTTGTCCTGTGACATTTTGTCCTACTTTCATACAATTCTAATTGTGACTTTTGGTTTTATTTTCTTATAAAACTGTGACTTTTAGTCCTGTGACATTTT
This sequence comes from Ostrea edulis, assembly GCF_947568905.1. Classification (NCBI taxonomy): domain Eukaryota; kingdom Metazoa; phylum Mollusca; class Bivalvia; order Ostreida; family Ostreidae; genus Ostrea; species Ostrea edulis. Next base: position 78,503,559 of record NC_079165.1, on the reverse strand, counting down.
GTCCTACTTTCATAAAATTTCTTTTTGTAACTTTTTGCCCATGGTCATATTGACCGTGACTTTGTAATTTGTAAAGTTGTAAATGGTTTGAAAGGTACATAATTTCAGCACAATGTATATATCAATTATGACTTTAAAGGTTGAAATATTTTCATGATCCTGGTTCTAATTAGGAACATTTATTTGAATCATTTTTAATATCATAAAATTACAATTTTCTTATATCAAATTATGACAAGGAACTACGTAAAAATGAGCAATACTTTGAGTGAATCTCACTCTTTGCAGTCAGCCAATAATATGATAGGACTGGCTTCACGAGTATGTACAAAAGCCACGGTATCGACGTCCAGTTGTTTAATATCATCATGAAAGCTGCCGTCTTTGGATCGTCTTTTGTCTCGCGTCTCGGAAGATCTACCGAAGCAGACCCGAGAATAAAATATTTTGGAGTTGGTGGCATGACAGCAAAGGAGCCAAATCAAACCTGCCTGCAAAACCTGCTTCAGTATTCCCCTGATCGAGTTTTCATTCATCTCGGTGGAAACGACATCAGCGTTGACGGAAAACCTAGGAAGGTGGCTGAAAACGTCCTACAACTGGTGCAGGTCCTAGAAGACAGCAGAGTTGGAACTGTTCTCGTGGGACAGATTCTAGACAGGGGTGGTACTTTCAAGAAGAGCCCTGGTCTGACAAGCGATATCTTCAGGAGGAAGAGGAACAGGATCAACACAATTCTGCGAGCAAAGCTCGGAAAAAGATTTATTTTACTTCGACTGAAATATCCCTAGGACTTTGCGGCTGATGGTGTTCATATTTCCCAGGGAAACCTATGGAAATATGGCGCACAGATAAGGAGAGATCGGTAAAGTTGGCTACTAGTAACCAGCTACTAGTAACTGGCTACTTAAAAAGAGAAAAGTTGGCTACTAGTAGCCAGCTACTTGAACCAGGAAAAGTTAGCTACTAGCAGCCAGTTACTAGTAGCCAGCTTCTAAAAGTATGAAAAGTTAGCTACTCGTAGCCAGCTACTACAAAATATAAAAGTTATAATTACTGATAGCTCGCTACCAGATAAAGGTTAATGAGTTTGAAAATTATTATCAGATTTATTTCTAAAGAGGATGAGGAGTCGTATGAAATTTCATGCTCAATTATCCCCAATTACATAACGTTGCAATGCAAAATACGAATAAACTTTTTCAACTGAGTGTTTACTTTAAAAGTGATACGGATTGAATTCAGACCTTCAATCATTTGATATACCATCCATTTTGAGATATCTGCTACTTTTACAATTTAATTCGAGTTACCCTAAAATTTCAACATAAGTGTGAATACCGTAAGAAACTTTATGTTTGACTTTATGTTTGTATTAGATATCTGACGAATTTACGACTATACATATGGCAAGAAGTGATAGATGGTGTTTTGGTACTCCACGAATTTTCAGATATCGCTCTTTAGGAAATCAGTTACTTATACATTTTGATTATCGGTACAATGAAATTTCAAGATCCGTGTGAATACCTTAAGGAACTCCGTGTTTATATCATATATTTAACCAACTTACAAGATACGTATGGCGAGTAGTGATATTGGGTATCGTGATATGTCATCAATTTTCAGATATCACGCTTAAGGAAGTCAGCTACATATACCTTTTGATGGCAGGTAAACTGAAATTTCAAGTTTTTCGCAAATATCTTAAGGAACTCTGAGTTTGTATTAGATATCTGACTAATTTACAATTATCAAAGTGAAGAAGAGTGATATTAGGTATCTTGACATGCCAAACATTTCCAGATATCACGCTTAAGGAAGTCAGCTACTTATACCTTTTGATTCCTGGTATCCTGAAATTTCAAGTTTTTCATAAATATCTTAAAGAACTCTGTGCTTGTATTAGATAGCTGATTAGTTTACACTATTCATGTGAAGTGGAGTGGTACTAGGTATCTTGATATGCCATCAATTTTCAGATATCACTCTTAAGGAAGTCAACTACATATACCTTTTGATGGCAGGTAAACTGAAATTTCAAGTTTTTCGCAAATATCTTGAGGAACTCTGTATTTGTATTAGATACCTTACTAATTTACAACTACCCACGTGAAGTGGTGTGATATTAAATATCTTGATATGCCAATAATTTTCGGATATCATACTTAACGAAGTCAGCTACTTATACCTTTATATATTTGGCTAAGAGTTCTGCCATAATTTAGAGAGACAAAACAATGCCTAATAATGAAATTTTTTATTAATTAAAAAAGCTTTGCATTTTAATGGTATCTCGAATTAATGGAACTTTGTTGACAATACAGCAGTTCTTACACAGAAGAATAGGTTTTTTTTGGTCCACTTTCATTAAGATGTACAGTCACTGGAATAATCCTGATTAAATTTTATCTTTCTTGTCGATATCACTGACGCAGATGAGGTGATAATTGCACATATCAAAAGTATTAATTGAACATGTGATCGCTATTTTAGATTGTACCATGCTTTGATCATAAATACCTGTATATATAAGTATAATAACTGTGAAAAAGAAAACAATACTTCTTGTTAGATACAAAGATTTGTTTAATATCGTTTAAAAAACGCCATTCTCTTCGTAAAATCATGCATAGAATGAAGAATGTCCGTTTTCGGTTTTGGCATTTAAAACACAGTACTAGATTCAAGCTCCGGTCAGCTCAGTATGTTCCGTTACGCTACAACTCCAATATCATCGCTGACACAGGCTTTCAGATATGAGCCGTGTTGACGGCATGACGTCACAGAGACAGAAGCGCGGTAAATTATAAAGTTCAACAAATAATGAAAACGTAGTGACTTTGGGGTATATCGTCACATATGACGTAAATTTTAATCATGGAAGAAGCACAGACACCGGTTAAGTTGTATGCAAAATGTTTTTGTTGCTTTAATGCTCCAAAACATTGTATTCCGTCAGCGGGAGAAAATTCATGGAGGATCCTATTTACGGAGAAACCATCAACGAGTTGTTGGGACCAGGCACAATTGAAAAACTTCGAGAGGCAGGAGTTTCGGTATTTATTGAGTTTCAGGGGTTGAAACAGCTGATCAAAGTTTAATATGAAAATTCTGAATGATTAAGGGTCATATAGCATTATATACTGCCTAGATTTCTCATTAGATCTACATACAATTATATAAATATATAAGTACTTTCTCCCGAAGGTGAGTTAAGTTTCATGTCAGTAATGAAAAAAAATGTCCGATCGAGATATATTCATAGTTCCATTATTTACTTCTTCCGAATGCAGATGTGCACTTTTAAGCACCATTTAAAAAATATACCTATTATGTTATGGGTTTATTATTATTATTATTCATTTATTTTATGTTTGCTTTGGTTTTTTTTGTTTGTTTGTTGTTTTTTTTTAAAAAAATTTTACGAGGAACATGCACATTTTGATATGAGTTTCCAAGATTAAGTTGTAAATAGTTATGGTATGAAATGCTGTTTCGGTAATTAGCTTTTACTTTCATTTCCCTCCAGATATGTAGATCCTGCTATTTGAAAGTGTTCAATGTCGCCGTTTTAAAAGAGAAACTTAGCAAAGGGGTTGCTGAAGTTTTTAGTGATAAGATATCCCGTCCAAACGGTAAGCTAGCAATGACATTTAATCTTGAGATATTTATTCAAAATTGAGTTATGACTACTGTATTAATTATTTATTTTCATGTGCTTGTCATGACACCATATATATCATTCCACACACACAAGTTACATACTGCAACTCTGTAACCCATATTGTAGTGTCTCAAAAAAGAATGGCCAAATCAACTCGGGAGCAAATGACTTGCGAGACACCATCCACTAACAGTGACAATACAATTGAAGCAGTTATGGGCAACAAAAGGACTAGAAAGTCTCTGTTTTCGGATCAGGTTGATGCTAATGAAGGTAAAATATTTTCACAAACATGTTAATGAGTAGACTGCTGTCTTTACCAATAGTGTAGTTCAGGCTTAAGAATGTTATCTTGAAAACATGATGTGTTGCAATATATGATAAAATAATAATGCATGAGTGCAAAATATACAAAAGGGGGAGAAGGATACCAAGAATTTAAAACAAATTTATATGTATGCATGTACATGAATGTACTAAGAAATTTGGGAATATTGGATAAATCCCTCTGTAATAAATACATACCCGTGTATATATAATATATATATGTATATATATAATATAGGGATAAATCGATACATAGGTATGAGAGATGAATAGATAGAGAGGCATACTTGTACATTATCATATGTATAGACAATAATTATTCTATCATATGCAGTCGAGCAATCTGCAAGACCATGCAGAGCACAGCAACTTTTGAAAAGGCTTGATGTAATCAGTAGTGGAACCAAGCATGATGATGTTGTGCAGCAGGAAATTCTTGCTCCATTACAAACGCTTCGCAAATCAAATGTTCTTATTAACATGAGACCATTGACCAAACTGCAATCTTGTCAGGAGTTTTCTTTGGACTTGCTGGAAGAGATAGCAGAGCGGTATATTTTTCATATTTACATATTTTTGTTAGCAAACTTTCCTGAAATTAAAAAAAAATTATTATTTAAAAAATAACTGAAGTTAGATCATGTGTTTGACTCATGTTTATTTATGAAGTATCCCCTTCCTGATGAAGATACTAATTCAGTTAGTTGGCAAGATGTCAGTGACAAAATCAGGACCACTCGCTGCAGTCATTGGGATTATTTTGTTCCAGCAAAATCATATGGCCTCAGCTTTCCAAAGACTTGTATCCCTTGTTTGCTTGAGGGGTCAGATGGAAGATAGTGTTTGTTTACAATTATTTTCTGTATATTGATCTTTTAATTCATAATTGATTGATTATTGATAAGTATATAATTAATGGAATTACAGTATTGAAATGTATGATTATTCTGTGTTTGATGTCACATATTGTCATTTTGTCAAGGAACTATTTGTCTCCCCTCTTCCATGTGGACACATATTGTGTTTGTACTCTCTGAATGTCCGTCTGTCTGTCACAATGTATTGTGAATGATTCACCTATACATGGCTTATCAGATATACTTGAAGCTTTGTACAATGCTTCATTGCCCTATGTTGATGTGCATATTGTCGGGACAGGAGGATCTAATTATTTTCCTTAAAGTTATGGTGGATCTAAGGGGGATGGAGGATGTAAAATAGCTTGTGAACACTTCTCATTCTATATGGTTTATCTGATAGACTTGAAACCTTTCTCAATTATATTTCAGTGCCATTTGCAGATGTGCATGTTGTAGGCAGAGGAGGAATCAACTGTTATCCTCAATGTTATAGTGGATCTGAGGGGTTTAGGGCATAAAATAGTTTGTGAACACTTCTCCCCTTAATTAAATGGCTTATCTGATAGGTTTGAAACTGTACAATGCCCCATTGCCATTTGTAGATGTGCATATAGTTGGGATAGGAGAATTCAACTGTTATCCTTAAAGCACTTCCAATTTTGGGAGATGGGGAAACATTTGTTTTTCCTAAAACAATCTATAGTTTCATACACATTGATTCACAAATGACTAATGTTAAAGAAATTTTTTGAGAAATATTAAATGCTATTTGTGTTGCTTTATGTAGGCACTTAGTAGGCTAAACCATTTCGGACTATGTCTTGCACCAACAAGCAAGATCAATCTCCAGGATGAAGCTGGGAAATCCTCTAAAATGCAGATCATTAAGTTTCTGAAACATAACCCAATGATCAAAATTACAGGAGACAACCTTGATGTTATGGTATGTAAAAAAAATGTTTGGTATGATAAAGTTTGGTATGAATTCAATTTTAATAAGGACTTCAAATGATGGAACATTACACTGCCTATGGAAGTGGATGATATAATGTTTAAGGTCATTGTATGAAGGGATTGATACTATATATGTTTATGTTGCAATATCTTCACATGTTTCATTGGTTCTGTACACTAGGTGAGATCGGCACACCTTTCTTTAAGCAACCCAACCGATCTTTGCATTTGTTTGCCTCCAATATGATATTTCCTAGAGTTGCACATCCGACAATAGGATTATCAAACGACAAACCAATACCTCCAGTGGTCCAAGAACGGGATTTTATTTTGAACGAAACTGAAAAAAACCAGATGATGCAATGCTACAAGGTATATAAATAAAAATAAATTCCCTACCTACCTACCCTATCTTTCAAGGGAGTTTACCCGGAACCACATATATTATTTTATTTGGTCTAATAGGAGATGGGGTTTATTTCTTTTCATTTTTGCTATAAATGAAATATGTTTATTCTAGAATTAAAGGCCCTAAAAAAATTACGTAATTCAAATATAATTCTCATTCAATAATTATGAATTGAAACTGGTCTACAGCAACATTCTTTAAAGGTCTTGATAAGCCGTATCTTGAAGGCAGAGGATGGATTTAGGTGGATAGAGGCATTTGAAGGAAATCGTCATTTTGAGTACTCTAGCCAAATGAAGAAGAAATCAAAAGTTGTACAGCTCCCCATCATGCTAAAGAATGAGACCAAGCATGAAGATTGCCTAAGTATTTTAGACGAGATTGAGGAGACTGTTACAAGTCATTTTATTGAAGCATTTGGTAATTTAACGTGCAAATTTGTTTAGTTTTGTTATTGCAATTGGTTGTCGTCCGTCGTGGTGCGTCATCTGTCGTGCGTTAACAATTGAACATTTTTAACTTCTTTATAACTACAATGTACCAGTCCAATTCTTTTCAAATTTGGTATCAAGCATCTTTGACAATTTCAGGACTCCTGGGGCCTTAAGGGCAGGGGAAAACTGCCCAAAATTTACCAATTTTCAAAAATTATTAAGAACCACACATGTGCAAGAAAAACTAAATGCATGATGATGTAGAGCAGGAAGGCTTCTACAAAAATTGTAAATTTCATGATCCAAGAGGTATCAATATGACCATTTATTAATTGTGTGAACAATAAACATTTTTAAATTCTTCTTGATAACTATCACTCCAATTCTTTTCAAATTTGGTATGAAACATCCTTGTGGATTGATAAGACTTGTGGGCTTATTGTTAAGTTAATTTACTGTTGAACACATAATTGGACCAAACTGTATTTTTCAATTCAAATCATTTAGGAAGTGATGAGAAACTAAAAGATCATCCTATAGTTATTGGAGGGGATCAGTTGACAAGATGTCGTTTACAAGAGGCTAAGGCCCTTCGCTCTTTGTCAAAGAATCCAAAGCAACGCTTTGATGATGTAGGAGGGATCTTTATTGAATTTTGGCACTTGAAGCAAGACATTCTAGAGGTATTGTTGGCAGCACATTTCGAATAAAAAGAAACCTTCTCAGTATGTATAATACACCATAAAACTTGTATACCTTTTCTCAGTCTTATACTCGACTCAAAGGTTGTGTTTGACTTAGTCATTGATGGTCATTTCCTTATGGCAGATTAGAAATCAAAATGTTTTAATTCTGGTCCAATATTAAACAATGCAGGGATTGTAGACATGTGCATGTTTAATTCAAAATTTTCTTTTACAGAAAGCATTTAAAGTGCTATTTTCCATGAAAAGTTGTCGAGAGCCGGGCTCGTTATCATTCTTCAAGTGCAAACTGCAAAGAAATGACATCACAGGAAAAGTCAAGGGGAAATTTCAACCTCACTTTGAGTTTTTGTTATTGATAGGCAAAAACATGATTTTGGAATTGGCTAAAGAGTTCTTTTCATGTCAGGATGGAGTTCCAACTGATAATATCAACATCGTAGACAACATGACAAAATCTGAGAGAGGCAAAGAAATTGAAAATGCTCTAGAGAAATTTCTTTGCCATTACCAGTAAGTTTGATATACATATGTATCTTGAATATTTACTTACTTTCATGAAATGTTTGATTTAAGGGGTCAACTGTTGAACTTCTTGAATGGGCCATACCCAAATCCAAGCACAAGGGATGATGAATAGTGTGATTACAGAAGTTGATCCAATTCATCCAGATAAGTTGATGCATTTGGTTTTGCACATCTTCATGCGTGTTGTCTAGCACTTCTTTACACACGTTTAATGTGAATGTAACCAAACTTGTTTTGTGGGTTTAGGACTCGGTGTCTCCATGTATGCTTCCCTTATTACTGCAAATTTCCTTTTGGTCACCTGAGTCACTCAGTGAACTGATACTCGGGTGACCGTTTAAGCTTGTGGTCTTCATCTCTTGTGTGTCTATTTTATGTGTTTGATAACCATTATTTGTTCTAACTGTGTTTTATATGGGGACTTGTGGGTTCAATTCCCATCACTACCAATATGATATCATTTGGTCAAAAGTAGTGCTTTTGGAAGGTCCCTATGAATTTTACTATTAATCACCCCTTGCACTGATTTCCTCATACCTAATACAACTAACATACACTCGTATAACAATCTGTTAATAATTTGTTACTAATTAAAGGTAAGTGTTTGAACATGAACACTTTATAATACACCAAATGCTGTTTGATTTATCATACATATCTGATAATATCATGCATGTAATTTTACAATATTTATTGAACAGCTTCTTGCAGTTCGACTTGGAGAGCAATTGCGCAGTTCCCTCAGATCAGTTGTATGCCTACTGCCTCAACCTCTGCCACTGGTTTCTACTTCTTATGGCCCTTGAGGAAACAGCAAAGACGGGCAACATTCATCAGGTAGTACCCAATCTAAAAACAGCCATTCCTTTCCTATACTCAACGTCATCTTTGGGTAAATACATGTTCGAATGTATTGATTTCATATACAAAGTAGAGTACACTCTGTCACCTTTGATGAAACTCCATGTATTGAAATCATGCTTTGTGAACACTAAAGAGGGTGCAGATGGAAATGTAGAGGCCGATTTGGTTCAAGAACAATCTGTCAGAGCCCAGAAAGCTCTCATTAGACAACTGGGGACAAACAAGACAGAAAAGGCTATACTAAGAACGGGCATTAACCTTCAAATTAAGCCTAATTCATCAAGGCATTCCAAATCTTCATCAGCCGAGGACAAAGAGGTTGTTAAAAATATCTTAACGTCCACAAAGCCCTTTGACATACGGCGGAATAGAAGTATGGTGGGTTTCAGCAAACTTGGTGAGACACCAGTCTCCAACATTGACATAAGGCAGATGAAATTCGATTTAAAGATAATGAAACATCGCGTTATTCAGGGTTAGTCAATTTTATTTATAGTTTAGAGGTACACATTAGATGAAATGTGGTAAAATTGAAATTAGACAAAACAATAGACTCAATAACAAATAACCAAAACTAACAACCATCAATTCCTTTTGTATATACATCCATGAAGGCATGATTGTGAATTTGGAATTTGTATAAATTAATGATTAGTTCCCACACCATTTGAGATTGTAAAGGTTTCACGGTTATGCGAGAAAGCAACATGACACTGCACATCCTTTTTGTATTTCATGAACGAAGTAAATAAAATGAACCTGAAACAAACGCAGTACAAATTGACAACTGTAATTTATATTACATTTCATGTTTTACTCAGGTGACCAATTGCAATTTTGTGCGTCTGTTGGCATGCATAAACAATTGAATATATGACTCAATGCGCCTTGTGGGGGGATGGGGGGGATATTAGTCTCGCTAGGACAGTTCTATTCATTTCAAGATTTCTTTTCTGTTAACAGTTTAGTCTATACCTTATGAGAACTAACAAGTATATTCAACAGGATCTACCATCTTCAATTTGGATGAGAGGCAGCAAGACTTTCAGCATGAAAGTGATGGAGAAGATGACCTCCCTCCAATATGAACTGCCCTTCAACGATATCACTTTTCTAGAGATGGTAGATAATTGAATGTATACATGCCTCCCAACTGATGAAGCCCGGGCAGACAGAGAATCAATCAAGGGCAGAAACTCAATTGGCAAAACCGATACAAAATTCTTCTTTGGCTCCAATATAGTAAAATTAATGAAAAAGTATTTAATGTTAACTACACTATCATATATATTTATATAAAACAAAAAAATTTCCATTAAAAGTTAAACCTACGTCAGCCTTGTCAATGGAGTCTTGGGGATTAAATGAAGCTATAAGATCCATGGGGCACAATATTTGATGCTACCAGTGCAGAAATGAAAATCATTATCATTTTCAACAGTAATCAATTTGTATCATTTACATGTCAGATGAGAAATTATTTGACATTGCATGATTAATTGTAAAGAAAATGAAATGTATGTACAAACAACAGACTTTGATATAATTAAAGGTCTTTTTGAATTTTAATGTTGGTTTGAAATATAATGATTGAGTCAAATACCCGGAAAACTGTTGTCAGAGGTTGTAGGCCGAGGAAACAGTTTTCGGAGTCTTCGTCACTACCAAGTTTTGACTGTTGGCATGAAAACTGTTGATGACCTCCATCTTAAATGCAGAACCTTCACTACTCTATGGTAATAGAGAGGTCTTCACAGAAGACACATTCACATGAGTGTTCACAAAATGAACAACAAGAACAGCCAGATATTGAGCTATCTTTCTGAAACCCAAAGAATGACAGCATCTTTTCTCTTAGACATACATCACTATTCCGACAATACTGGACAATGTCTTCAGAAATACCTGGCAGGTTTGGGGATGTCACTAGCTCTGTAATACAAAATTGCTTCAGAGGCCTGTCCTCGTCTCCCTGCTCTTCCTATCTCTTGCATATATTGAACAAGACTTCTAGGAGGACAAGCATGGATAACGCGTACTACAGACGGAGGGTCAAACCGCATACCTGCCACTGAAGTACTCAAAACAAGTTTTATGCGGGGAGAGGAGGATTGCAGATCTTTAAGGGTCACATCAGTAATTTCTGGGTCCTGGTTGCTAAATATTGCAGAGTAATGTGCAGTAGATATATCTTCATTTCCAAATAGAGAACGAGGGTATGAAATAGCATGACTCATATAAAGCATGGGAATGTACATGAGGGTAATGGGAAAAGTATCATATTCCTCCTTTAAACTATTACAAAGAGGAGGAAAAATGTCCTCATAAATTAACAAGACATCCTTGGATTTCTTCTTTTCAGTTTTGATTAATTTAACATTAACTACATCTGGTGACTCTTTTAAGATCTCTGGTTTTTGAAGATTTAAAATAATTGGGAGAACTTTAAGGCTATTTTGGTTCATTGTGCCACTCATTGCCACAAGAGGAACAGCTGGAAAGAAGGCAGGTAGTGTCTTCAGTTGAGAGAAATCTGTCCTGAAGTCATCTTGCCTGTTGAAAACATATTATTGTTCAATCATTCTTGCTAGGTAAAGTTATATAGTAGTAGACGTAAATAAAAGATGGACAATGCCCACTACAGAAATAGTTTCATATTAAGATAATGGAAACACTTCTGTATTTTACAATTAATTTCAAAACAAAATTAATGAACAATTGAATATATCCTTATATTCTCACCACTTATCAATTACATGACACTCATCTATAAAGACAGCCTTAACACAAGATGTAAATGAAGACATTGAAAGAAGATGTTTTCCAGTATCAGATGAAAAAAGAGATTCTGGGTGACAGAGAACTACATGGAATTTTCCCCGAGCCACATCCTTTACATCAACCACCTCACAGTTGTTGTTTGTCCTTATCAGACCTCTTGTGTCTATTTGACAAGCAGGGATATTTCTGTAAAGTACAAAGTTTGCAAAATATACTTATATTTATTATGGTATATAATCATACCTACAACATGTTCAGGTAAATATAATGCATAACATGTGATATTTCCAAAATAGCCAGATATAACATGCGTATGACAGTATGATATAGACCTACTATTATTATTACAATCAAAATTACTGGTTCCTGTGATGAAGTATATACATGAATAAATCATATCAAAAGTTAACGCTTTATCACATTTTAGTTCATTATCAGGTAATAGAAACATGATTTCTTTGCACAGCGGGTGTGATCGGTCGACATGGGATGCTTACTCCTCCTAGGCACCTGATCCCACCTCTGGTGTGTCCAGGGGTCCGTGTTTGCCCAACTATCTATTTTGTATTGCTTATAGGAGTTATGAGATCGATCACTGTTCGTTATCTTCACCTTTCATTTTATCATCTAACCAGGAAATGCTTCCATAACCTAAAATTCAAAGAAAACTACGAAGCACATTAACATTCTGGCAAATATGATTTTGCTAACTATAAAACAAGTGCAATTATTACCAATACAATTTTCTAATTGTTTTCTCTATAATTCTCATTTGCATAATGTTTTCATATTCTTTCATCTAATTGACCTGATTTAATATATATTCAAAATTACTTCTCATTATTTTTAAGTGTGTTCAAATCCTTAAAGGGACTGATTCACGATTTTCCAAAGTTTTGTTTTTCACTTTCATTGAACAAAACTTTTTGCCTAATGTGTTTAATAGATTTCACATAAAAATTGAGGTTAAACATTATCACATAAGGTCACTTAAGAGTCCAAACTCGAGTCTTTGTTTACAAAACACAGATTTAAGGCACAAATATTGCTTTTATTCTTGCATTCAGAAGTTCAAAAATTTTGGCTGTCAAATTTTTGATTTTTAACCCCCAAAAAAATGAAAAATATTTTTTTTCAAAAAATTGTGAACAATTTAATCGATAGCTTCTCCATATTTGTAAAATCTATAATAAATACTCGTATATACAATGTACATACATACATTAACAACTACGAATATTGAACTGTTTGAGTTCAGTGACCATGACCCGTAAAAAAAAATGCCTCCGAAACATACCTTGAAAACATGGAGAGTAACTGGTCACGCTGAATCATGTTCAGGGGGGAAACAACAAGGACACATGGTGATGTCGATGGATGCAGCAGTGAGTATATGGTGGGGAATAGTTGATAAATAAGACTCTTCTCATAACCAACGGGAAGATTCACGATGAGGTCATTTGTATTTTCTAACAGATTCAGCCATGCAAACAACTGGAGGTTTTTGGGAGCAAGATCAAATTTCTCAAACACCAGTTGTGTGATATCATGCAATTCTGAAATAAATCATTTTACAATTCACGCCAAACATTAATTTGTAAAAATATTATTGATTTTTGACAGAAACGCCGAATAACACTTACTTTTACTTCTTGTAGCTAATGACGCTTCTGCATTCGACATCTTCGTATACAAACACTCCGCTCAAAAACATAATCCGATGTGAATGGCAGTAGTGATTATTTTAATATCAATTTATATGACACTCACAACATTGAAAAAATATTAGTATTAATCACACATAAAATAAACTATGTATGAACGTTCTGACCGGTATTATAGAAAACCGAATCACACGCGTATAGTAACTTTCGTTTTTCTGCAGAAGTTTAGAAAGCCTGTGGCAGTGTCATTATTCGTAGGGGAAAGTAGTCCCGGAGAATTTGACGCTGTACGGAGTTTGTCGCAACCATCACGTGATCATCGTCCCGCATATTCTTAAATCACATCATGTTTTTATCCTTTATATATTATATATGTGTATTTCAAATTGACAAGTACTCATTATGGATCAAGATTTAAAAGTTCAGTATCAAGGGGAATAACTTGTATTTCCCAATATCTATAATGTTTCATGACAAGAGCTATCCTTCTTGCAAATTATTTAAATATTATGTGTTATGTACTGATTTACTATTATATGTGTTTGAAACCTTTTATCTTTTTATTATTTCATTCTTGTTATGTTACAGGGTCTCTCTCTCTCTCTCTCTCTCTCTCTCTCTCTCTCTCTCTCTCTCAGAGATCCTGATTTCTATTCGTGTCAATAAATGTAGAACCCAACCAGCCTACATGTAGTTGTCATCTTTCATTCGACCACAACATAAACAGGCTAGCAAATATATGCACCCTCTTCTACAACCTAACATATGTACTACAATTAAATGCAGCACACTTTGGCATTTTTCAAAGCTATGCAGTTTTAAAATATTTCGTTATAGGCCTATCATGTTATAATGCCTAGTTGTTTACATCACAGTGGGTCTTTTTGACGTCATCAGCAAGGGAGATCAGCCGCGATCATCAAAAATAATTTTCGTGATCGAGTACATTTGATCAGCTGTTATGACGTTATAATGCATTGAACAAAAAAATTAAAATTGAATTATTGTTTAATAAACCTTGATTATGAATTCCCATACATAACTCAATTTCTTCAGATATCGTTTCATATGATTTCGTAAGTTATTTGTCAACTAAATAAAAATGGCTGTCCTCATGCTGTTCGATGTTTCAGAGCATTTTGAGACACAATGAAAACAATAGCGACGCGACAGAAGCTAAGTTCTCACACTGTGACAAATATAGAACTCATTGAACGCTAGGCTATAAGTTTCCAAAAACACGTAGACTCTAATCAGTTCACTGTGGAAATTTCCCAAATTTTTACCTCCAAGAATAAATACTTTTTCGGATACCACAGCCATATCTTGACACGGGTTTCAAATCGAGCTCAATCTCTACACAATAAATAATGACACGTGACGTCATATTCTATGTTTTGACATCATAATGCAAATGATGAAGTGGCGGATCTAATATTGAAGAAACTGTTCTGTGCAACATACAATACAAACCTTATCTAAAATCAAAGGAGAAATATCTCTCTCTCTCTCTCTCTCTCTCTCTCTCTCTCTCTCTCTCTCCGTGTGTGTTACTGTTTGACTTTTTTTAACGTGACGATGTCAACTTTGCGTAAATTTCACATACAAAATAACATATACATGTAGATCTATATTTAAGAAATAAGATATCATTTTAAAATATTTATCGGGATATAAATACGGGTTGGTCACGTGATCAAACTCCATCAAGCCCGAAGGGTGCTGCATTTAATTGTAGTACATTTTTTTTAACTATTTCCCTCCAGTTAGGGCCTATTTGATTTCTAATACTTTTCGGTTTTACTATTATGTACATACTTTTTTATTCATGAATTTGTTGATCAAATAAACAGCTAAAATATTGATAATATTATTTGATTTGTATGAAATGTGCATTTCAACTGTACCTTGAAATAGCTTGATCCCCCATTTTGTACTTCTCTTTGTTGATGCAGATTGCCTTGCATCCTGAAATTCTCGCATATCATTTTCAGAGACCGTTTTGAATCTTTTGGGTGGTGGGGTGTTGAAACAGGCACACCTGGACAGGGCAGACCCTCCATATCTGACATTTTCAGATTTTGTTTCATTTCATTAGTTTCCTCAACACTCTGAGGTGCCATAAAGGAAAGATCGAGTGATGCAAATATATCATCGTCTTGCAGAAAGTACAATTCCACCTCACCCATATCAAAGTCGGCCATTGTTTACATACGAGTGACCAGGAGTCAGTGTAGCAGACGTAATTTTAGACATACTAAGTGAGACAGTGTTTTACAGAAATGTTTTTATTATTGATGAAAGTCCACTGCTTGCAATAAAAATGAAATCATAAATACATTTTGTGATGTCGATTTCATCTATTTATAGACTTCTGTAATAAGCGGAAGCGATGGCTTGATGTGTATTGCCTTAGTAAAAGTAGTACCGGTAACCTACTTTTTTTTATCAAATATTCATACGCACAGCCGTGACCTCTGTTGACCCCGTAATGGATTTATCCAGGGATAAATACGTTTGCTCGTAATAAGTGTTATGTAGGAGAAAACAGTTGCAAATGTAAATATATATATATTAATTTACGTGACCCTTTCCCGGGCTCAATTTGTGTGCCTGCACGTCAAAAATGAGCCATGCTACTATACATGCTAACAGACTCTGTATATCAAATTCTACTGAGGCTTTTGAATGAGTCTCAGTGTATCCTAATAAAAATGAGGGGAGGGATCCTAACATGGTAGGTCTACATATAGCAAATTATTTATATTTTATTATACGCAAATGCTGTAATATAATCTATTCATTGTATTAGATATTCGGATTTTGTACAATTTGGTGTTGTTCTAATTTGTTCTTTGAAAAATACTCCAACGCTACACTTGGATTGTTTTACATTTATAAAATTTCAGGATTATCACAGTCGGGCTTGCTATTAAACAGAGATTTTGACTATTTTTGCTATATACCGATTCAAGAATAATGTGTAGGCGAGGGTCAGAACGACCGTCCACCGAGCTTGAAATTAAGAAAATGAATTGTTATATCGGTCTACATATAGAGATAGGGGTACACAATTGTAACACCTCCAAATTGTTTTAGTTCTTTATTCCATGGTGATGAAGTATATTTGTACAGTGTTCCCAAAAATATACATCAAGATGCCATTAAAAATCTTTCACATACAAGTCAATAGCATTCTGATTAATCCAAAAATAATTCTATAAATTTGTATTGTTTGACTTACAATCAATCACCTCAAACAATATTCATATAACAATATTATGTATATCACCATTACACAAATATTAAAACTGTACACAACACTTTCATCAAAGTACACAAAAGCAATATGTAAACACATACCCTAAGTAAGGGGCAAACGGGGTGACTACAGCTATGGGCACTTCCCATCTGAATAGTGATGTATCGTAAGATGTACTATATCAAAATAAAAATATCAAATACAGACTCTATACATATTGTATGACCTTAGAATAATTATTACACAAACTGATTTCCATACATGTGATATATTTAAAGTAACAATTAAATCATCTCAATAACCTTGTCTGTATAACTTGATATGTAAACAATAAACTGCTGACACATACAGTGAACATTTAAACATAAAATTTATCTTCTGAATCATAATAACTTCAAAGAACCAGTGCATTCATACCTAGAAAACTACATACTATGGCACTTGTTTGAAATATACAAAGTGCTAGTTGCATCAATATAATACAAATTTTCACAATATACCTTAGACCCAGGTTCCTGTCAACCAAATGGCCACAAAAATATCACGAGAAATGACCAGCATGCAATGCACTGTTTCATATGACATTATAAATATTTATCAAAAATTGTTCAAAATTGTCAGTATCGATATGATTTTTATCATTTTATCAATGCGTGTTTTGAAAAAAAATCTTTTTTAAAATGTGGAGAATGGGCTATTTTTCACTCATCCTAAAAAGAGGGGGGGGGGGCACTAAATCTACAAATGTATACAAAATGCAAATTACATGTTTATTGTTCTGGGCTTGCTAACATGGCTAATAAAGGGATTAAATAAGGAGGTAGGGGATTTACTTTTTGTGAAAAATTTACTTACCGAAAGACACAACATTTATTAGTAGTGCCGATTTCGTATAGATAAAAACATACACTTCAGCTGAGAGATTCTCGATTGTTGATATGGAAGAGGAAATGTTCGTCATAGCTATGTCAACATAATAACTATAATTAAAATTATTCGATTTTCTTTCCAGTAACAACTTTTCAATTTTGTGCAGTTTTTCTCCGATGTCATTTTCAGGGGATGGCTATTATCCTAACTTTGGAGTTTTCTCCTTCCTGTTGTGTTCGTCCAGTCTCTCTATTAATCTTTCCTCTAGATCACTCAGTATATCTAACTTCTCTTGTATCCGATCGTTTTGTCGTTTCATCGTCTGCTCTTCTCCAGTGCTGATGCTGCTGCTCAACATTTCAGGAGTTACCTCCACCTCCCCCTTTTTGTACTGTTCATTCTGACTCGACTGTCCACCCTTCTGTTCATCACGCTGATTTTTCTTTATGTCCTGAATCTCTTTTTGTATCATTTCTTTCACATCCTGAATGTCAATTTGTTTCAGGACTTTTTCATCTGGGTCAGGATCAACAAAAAATAATCCACCTAACATTCTGAAATATAATAAAATAATTTCAATATTAACAAACAAAAAGAATTAGCATGATTCTTAAAATAGGTACATAATATGTTTATCTATATATTGGCACAATAAAAAATGCCAACTCAAGAGGGGGGGGGGGGGCGACTAAACAATTTCGGTGAATTTTCATACATTAACTGATTCTACTTCTAGTGCAATTTCAGTAGAGCATGACAGTACTTAAATTCCTTGAGATTATCTACTATCCTGCTAACTCTAACCTTAACCCTTGGCATTCGACTGGCATATATACATGTATATAAAACACCTAGAGATTTTTTACAACCCTGTCACCCTAACCATTGTCACTAAAGCACCAAACTACCCCTACTGTCAATTCAATGCAATCAAATATTACACCATTGAAAAGAAACACATTTGATAAATTTAGTGCATGTCTATTGTTTAGAAAACTGCTAATGTTCTACCAGAAAATCTGAAGGATCCACAGCTGATCAGAGCACTTCGATATATAGGAACTTGTGATATCATGAATTAATAGAGTTTACATACATATAGACTATCACATTTAAAAGTTTCAGCCACAAGCTTGATGTCTGTAACTGTATCTTGATATGAGAATGTTTCATCAGATTTGCTTACATTAGACCTGAAGATTGAGTTACTGTATAAAACATACACACTGTAAAGGCAACACCAGCAGCGGCAACAACTGTTAGCGTATTGATAGGCATGTTCACTCAAGGTGTACTGCAATATAAGCGTAAATTTCATTTATTTCTTAAGTCAACTTGTTATATAAAATGAAAAACAAGAGGCCCATGGGCCACATCGCTCACCTGAGTCACCTTGGCCCATATTTAAAGATTTTCCTAATATATTCACATGTAAAACTTTGATCCCTATTATGGCCCCAACCTACACCCAGGGGTCATGATTTTAACAAACTTGAATCTGCACTATGTCAGGAAGCTTTCATGTAAATCTCAGCTTCTCTGGCCATTTCACTGCAAACTCCCCGTCAAGGCCTCGTTACGTCACCTACGTATAAGGTTTGTGAGCATTCGAACTCTGGCGGAAGTTTGCATTTCACTGCCTATTGTTGTGACGTAAATTTTAATTACTAATACATATCATAAGTCTACTATTACGTCATATAGTATAAAAAGAATTCAACAATGAGCGGTATATTTGTAAAATATGTAAAAAAGAAAATAATTTGATCACTATTTTAAAACATTTTTGTCTTATTTAAAAGCAATTCCTTCCATATGTATTACCCAGTATGCACATATTTACGTCTGACATTATCTAATGACATGCTGTTTGTACATGCTTTTTAAAGTGATTATTATCATTTTGATTAGTTTTTTGCACAAATCTAACATTAATATATAAAGGTGACCATGGGTATGATGTCTGTGACCCAAATTTGCCAATACACATGCGTGTACATTTAATGTGAATTAGCTTCATTTTACATTCACAGAGAGCTAATGCGAAGTAAATTTAATTTGCATTAAATCGCGACATTAATTTTAATTCGAAGTAAACTAATGCGCATTAAAATCTCCGTGTGAACGCGGTTCAGATTTGATTCGCATTAACTTATGTTTAATGCAAATCAAATTCTTCCCAGTTATAAAGATAAACAAAGACCTAAAACACATCGCTCACCTGAGTCACCTTGGTCCATATCAGAAGACTTTCCATATATATTTGCATGTAAAACCGTAGTCCCTATCATGGCCCCAACCTACCCCTGGAGGCCATGGTTTTTGCAAATTTGAATCTACACTATGTCAGAAAGCTTTCATGTAAATGTCAACTTCTTTGGCCCAATGGTTCTTGAGAAGGAGATTTTAAAGATTTTCCCCATATATTTGTATGTAAAACTTTGATCCCCTATTGTGGTCCTATCCGACCCCCGGGGGCCAGGATTTTAACAATTTAGAATCTGCACTATATCAGGACGCTTTCACATAAATCTCAGCTTTTCTGGCTCAGTGGTTCTTGAGAAGAAGATTTTTCAACATTTTTCCTATATATTTGTATGTAAAACTTTGATCCCCTCTTGTGGCCCCATCCAACTCCCGGGGACATCATTTTAACAATTTAGAATCTGCACTACCTAATAAAGCGTATCTATAAATTTCATCTTTTCTGGCCCAGTGGTTCTTGAGAAGAAGATTTTTTAATGACCCTACTCTATTTTTACCTTTTCTTGATTATCCCCCCTTGGAAGGTGGCCTGGCTCTTTATTTTAACAATTTAGAATTCCCTTTACCTAAGGATGCTTTGTGCCAACTTTGGTTGAAATTGGCCCTGTGTTTTTTGAGAAGTCAAAAATGTTAAAAGTTTACAGACAGACAGACGGAGGAATACGGGTGATCAGAAAAGCTCACTTGAGCTTTTAGCTCAGGTGAGCTAAAAAGCTTTGGTCAGGACTGGACAGTACAGACTGGCGGACACCCACAAACAGTTTGAGGTATCAAAGTCTGTGTGGGTATCTAAGACAACAGACAAACGAGACAGACAGTTTAAGAAATTTAGACATTTCATGTTGACAGACAAGATGACGGTTGTCAAACCAAAGTTGCTTGGGGGGGAAATGGAGCAGAGGAAGCGGAAAATCAATGAGAGGACAACAACCCACAAGAAAAAAGTAATTAAATTGCTGATGGTGCGTACGCCGCATCTTATTGTTGAGATGCCCCATTTGGGGTAGGATTCCGCCATCTGCATTTAATTACATTATAATTTATCCCTCTCATTGATATTCTCCTTCCTTCATTTAAAAACAATTTGCTATTTCATGAACAGATTTTTTTATACCTTACTTACTGATTTATTCATTCATCACATGCACTATTATGTTAATGTGCTTTTCTTATGTTGTTTTCACAGCTCAGTTATGCTATATATTGAAAAAGATGGAATGAAATAAAAATAATACGAATATTTATGATTTTTTATTCATTGAAAAAGGAAACAATGAATAGAGGGAATAAAACATTTTACGTATTTGAGATTAATCAACTCAGATAAAATTAAAAAATTTCTTAAACTAAAGATTTGTAGTTCTCATGAAACAGTGAACAAAATTAGCAAAGAATAATTCAAACAAATATTATTATATCGGGGGTGGGGGTGGTGATACCAGTCTTATAGGGACAAAACTTCGGTGATATAGCTCCTCAGACAGACAGAGGCCACAGGAGTTAGCTAGAGTTATCTCTCTTTGAAACATCGTTGATGCGAGAGTTGAACACACTTTTCTACATTTACAGGGCTCGAAATTAGCGAGAAATACTAGCAAAATGCGAGTGCATTTGAAAAATAGCGAGTAAAAAAAGTAGAGGATCGAAAATCTTAGCGATTGGTGATTTACAAGTTTACCATGATCGTATCGTATCCGTTTTATACGGTGATGCGTTATTCGCTTTCTTAAACTTGCATTCAGAATCATACAAACACTTACATGAACGACCGGTTGTTAAAATCGTTTCTATCCGGATCTTTCTTTTATGGTGTTTTAAGAAACTCGGAGTCAAACAAATGCTTTAGAGGTCAGACATCGCATTATGATGAAAAATATTGACATATGCCATGGATCCTGTTCACTTATAGGGGTGATTAAATTTAATTCCAATATGAATTTTTGTTATTCATATATCTAAAAATAAAAATCGGAGTCTATGTTTTACCAAGTCTTCCGGTAGTCGTTTTTATCAGAATGACCAAAATGGTATCTACATTAATTTATTGTCTTATTGATGTCGGGTTGTAGTGATGACACGAGTGCACTGCTCGTCAGTCCAAATATTCAGCCTCGACGAATCTCGCTGAGATACGATTCACTCAGTGATTGTAGTACGTACATAATAATACGAGAGAAAAAAGAGGAAATTCGGATACACATGTGTATGAAAAGTTCGCGATGCTTTTGGAATGTTTTAAAAAATGAATTATGATGGTAGTGCTGCTATATCATTTATATGGGTGGGTTTACGGACAATATAGGGCCAATATACATCATTTGTATTTTTTAAAGAGGGTAAACAATTTAGTAAATTGCATTTGCTGGGTAGCAAGCAATCTCAGGTGGACATATGTACATGTAATAACAACCGCACTAGACCTAGTGATGAATTAAAAACTTAATCAGTCTGTTAGAGGCTGAACTTCAACAATCTGTTACATAACTTTGCATAATGTATTTAAAACTTACGATTCTCTCTCCAAATAATAAGGGTCTGTAAGTCTCGTTTGGTTTGACTTTCGGTTTGACTACTCCCGGTGTAGCGATGATCGCTGTCGCTAGTGCTCAGGGTCGCTCTAAATATAGCGGTAGCCCTGCTGTTCGACGCTCGCATAATTCGACCCATAGGTAATTGTACACATTTTATATGGTTGTAATCAGCAATTCTTGTGAAGTATGGTGATGAAAAAAAAAAGCAAAAGACAATAAAACAATTTGTATTATTGAATTATTTTGTTTTAAAAAAACAGAAAATGCTTTGGTTTTTAATTCTACATCTGAAATTGTGATCGGCATGAACTTCATTTATGTACATATTTTAATGAGAAGACGTGCATTTTAACTAATACATTAAATTATATAACTAGTGCAGCTCCTTTAGAAAACATATAAACAGAAAATTACTAATAATCATTAATTTTATATGCAAGAATCATCGAGATCGGCATCCCACCAATGTCGTCCTGTACTCGAGTCTCGACTGATTTATTTCATTATGATTACAAGTAAAGCTTTTTTAAAAAAAAAAACTTGCCGTCTTTAGCAGCAACTCTATAGAGCGAAGTTGAATTATGTCCCTTGTCTTCATTATTGAATTGAGCTAAAATAAATAATCTCACGGACATCATGCCTACAAAGCTGTGTCCTGACTCCCATTGTAAATGTTTGTATTTATGAAGGGTATATGTACTGGAAATCAAAATCGCTGTTCCCTGTATTAGCACTGATTAAAGTCTCTATATCAAATGAAATTGAGATTTTCAGTGTGTATATCAAAATATTTATTTTTTAACAAAGTTATGAAACAAAACAAACTAAAAATATAATATCAGTAATCAAGAGTGAATTCATCAAAATTCTAAGTTAAATTGAATAAAAATTCTTGTGATTCAACGTTACTTCACAGACATAAATATCATTGTGTCTCTGATTTAAATCATGAAAAAACGTCACTCTATGATATGTAAAAAAAAAAAAAAATGAAACAATCACACATAATTAACTATACTTCTGGAAGTCCCTGAAAATGCATAAATTAGACTCGTTTACTTAAATTGTAATAACAGGTGGATGGATTATTCTTTTGCATGCTTTAAAAAAACAGTGATCTTCATTTTGAAGTCAAGCCTTATTTATTCTTATGTAATTTTTAGCTTAAGGTATCATTAAAACTGTTTTGTAGAGATTAGCCCAACCGAATAGACAATTCCCAAAACACAAGCAATCAAAACAAAAAACGACGAGTTTTTCTGTTTGTATGCAAAAATGAAAACATTGCTGTAAATGAAGTAACCATAGAAATGTTTTGTATTAGTTGCTTTTAAAAAAGTAATGTGTCAATTTCATGAATTCCATTTTTCTTTTGTTCATTTTGTCGATTTTTTTAAGATTGAAAATCTTGAAAATTTGTTAAGTCGTACGAAAATTAGAACACCAGAAAATTATCTCCCTTGCCTTGAAGAGCATTTCAACCAATCAAATAATTAAAAACTTTCACTTCATGTACTTTCTACCAATGAAAAAAGAGAGGAAGTGCAAAGTCCGAAGACTGTAAAACACTTCAACTCTGTATACCGTATTCCAAGGAAGACGGTAATGATAACAATACATTGAAAGTAAGATGGTGGTTTAAATAGAAAAAGTAAATATTATTGTTTTTATTGTCGATGATTTAATTGCTAGTATGAATAAATGCGAATCATGATCACACTCTACCAGTCTAATTCAAAACAAAGTTTTGACTCGAATTTCCTCTATTGTGTTTTTTAATATCGAAAAGCAATCAGGTATGTCAATGACGTATTTTTATATAGGTGTTGAAATGCTTAGGTATTTAGTTTTAATTTTTTGCGCAATTAGTTATGAATTTAAAGCAGATTTTCGACATAGTTTGTGGTCAGAATAAGCCATGCCCCATGACTAATTTTCATTTGTAATTAAATGAGCACAAAGCACAACTAGCCAATCCAATAAACTTATCATAGTTATTTAACACTAACTTGACTAAGAAGATAGGTGCCTGTTTTTGACCGACTCAGGTTTACATTTCTAGGTAAACATCATATCTATAGATATCTAGTGTTTTTCAATGATAATATCAGACATTCAGTATTTGAAAATGTGGATAATTTATGATGAATTAATGTTAAGAATGGATCTGTGGAGTTCATACTCTATTACAGTAATTTACTTCACGTAGTTCAAAACACGTGAAATTAGTTTGAATTCATTTCTTTGAAAACATGCCAGAAAAAAAAGGTATACTAATGCAATAATCAGTTATTTTTGGAATGAACAATATGAATTATTTACCCTGTGAAAAACGAATAGAAAACATCCTATATATTGGACATTCTCGAGCATACAGTAAAAATGTGCATAATCATTTGCATGAGATTTCTATATGGTAGAGCCTTGATATTTAGAGGTCAAAGGGCAAGTATTATGACACCATTTACTGATCCTTTTAATTCTTTCTGCATTGAATTTGTCAATTCTCCAAAACATCCCAATTTCCCTCATTGTGATACATTTTAATCTGTGATCCATTTCAATCAGTCTGTTGATTTTTTGTTGGATTTGAATTATACATTTTTTTCGAAGAAATCTTTAGAGTAGCATAATTTCATGTGAATTTGCAATTCTTGAGCTACGTCTGTTCTATAATAACATCAGGTTGCACTCACATACAGTCGCAAATCTATACCTTACTGTGGGGTTTGAGGGGAGGTTAACCCATTTAAAAAGAATGATTTAAAATGTTGCATTTTAATGCATTTCTTGTTCTCTCTTCCCTTCATTTGTAGTCACCGCATCTTTTATATGTTTGGATGTGATAAAACAAAAAAGAAGACCCCCCCCCCCCCAATGAAATATGCTGGTGTGACGTGTTGTCAGTATATTTTTCTGAATTAAAGTAACAGAAAAGCAGTGTTCGAAATTGGTTTAAAACTTAGTACAGACTGGATTTATGCCAAAAGAAGATCACATAGACCTCATCGAATTGGCATAGCCCGCAAGATTGAAAAAAAATAACACAAATTTAAAACATTTTTATTTACTTCTAATGTACTTATAAAGCATATTTTCTTTCCATTTCCAAAAAAGTGTTCTCTTTTCCTCATAACGTTTATCTGACGTCGACATGTGGGATAACTTAATTGCTTTAAACTAAGAAAATTAACATACACGGTTTGTTATATCCCAATTACAATTGCTATAGACCAGTGTCATTTGACATAGACTCGGTCTATGGTTAATTTCAAACACCAAGAAACGTCCGAAAGGTCAGTTATAAAACAGCATCACACATATTTGTAATATATCAACAAGTAAGTTTGAAACAGTGCACTTTCTAATGTTGACTGTCTGGTATCACCCTCATCTTACTGGAGTTTGATAGGCTATATATCAAAATAGCAAAACCGGCTGAAACCTCAAGTGAACTTTTCTGATCACCTGTTGTCCGTTGTCTCTCCGTCTGTCTAAACTTTTTACATTTTCGACTTCTTCTCCAGAACCCTAGTCAGTTCTGGCAAAATATGAAACGGTCATTCTGAAGAGCGACTCCAATCACCGACGCTCATAATTAATTCAAAATAATTATTTTCCCCATTTTTTCTCTCCCCAATTCTGAAACTACACTTAAATTATCTAGTTCAAATCAAACCGCCACCTAGTTGCACCTTGTACAACTTTTACAGACCATACCCTAGTCAGTTCTGGCAAAATATGAAACAGTCATTCTGAAGAGCGACCCCAGTCACCGACGCTCATAATTAATTCAAAATAATTATTTTCCCCATTTTTTCTCTCCCCAATTCTGAAACTACACTTAAATTATCTAGTTCAAATCAAACCGCCACCTATTTGCACCTTATACAACTTTTACAGACCATACCCTAGTCAGTTCTGGCAAAATATGAAACAGTCATTCTGAAGAGCGACCCCAGTCACCGACGCTCATAATTAATTCAAAATAATTATTTTCCCCATTTTTTCTCTCCCGAATTCTGAAACTACACTTAAATTATCTAGTTCAAATGAAACCGCCACCTAGTTGCACCTTGTACAACTTTTACAGACCATACCCTAGTCAGTTCTGGCAAAATATGAAACAGTCATTCTGAAGAGCGACCCCAGTCACCGACGCTCATAATTAATTCAAAATAATTATTTTCCCCATTTTTTCTCTCCCGAATTCTGAAACTACACTTAAATTATCTAGTTCAAATCAAACCGCCACCTAGTTGCACCTTGTACAACTTTTACAGACCATACCCTAGTCAGTTCTGGCAAAATATGAAACGGTCATTCTAAAGAGCAACTCCAGTCACCGACGCTCATAATTAATTCAAAATAATTATTTTCCCCATTTTTTCTCTCCCCAATTCTGAAACTACACTTAAATTATCTAGTTCAAATCAACCGCCATCTATTTGCACCTTGTACAACTTTTACAGACCATACCCTAGTCAGTTCTGGCAAAATATGAAACGGTCATTCTGAAGAGCGACTCCAGTCACCGACGCTCATAATTAATTCAAAATAATTATTTTCCCCATTTTTTCTCTCCCGAATTCTGAAACTACACTTAAATTATCTAGTTCAAATCAAACCGCCACCTATTTGCACCTTGTACAACTTTTACAGACCATACCCTAGTCAGTTCTGGCAAAATATGAAACAGTCATTCTGAAGAGCGACTCCAGTCACCGACGCTCATAATTAATTCTAAATAATTATTTTCCCCATTTTTTCTCTCCCGAATACAAAGGGAGATTGGGTATGTCTTCTCCTGTACATTGGACAACACATTTAATTGCTGTATAAACGTGAATCGGACGTCCAAAGATTCCTATGCGTGAAGGCATTGTACATTAGACGATAAATGGCATGAAGACCTGCATATTACAATTTACATCATCATAAAATATGTTCCATTCTAGTTAAATACAATGAGGATACGTGGGGTATATAATTATAAATGCATGTTGATCTTCTCATTGAAATTAATATTAAAAACATTTCATTAAAAAATCTTACGCAAGAGAGCATAGCCTTAACCCTTGTTAAAATTTGAATTAAGCGCATATTACATTTGAATTGGAAAACCCCCAATGATACCACAGTCTTTCAGCTCAGTTTTTTTGCATGAAGGACACCCCCCCCCCCCTTCAGCATAATGCATTTATACATGCATAATAAAGCCTTTTACTGAAGAAAGTATGTAACCAATATTCCACACCAATTGCAATAGGATATATTTTTATTCTCTTCAATTACATTTCTACTTTGGCTATTTTAAAAAAAAAAGTTATGCCAATTTTATACATATATTTCGGACCATAGGATTGAAAACAAATGATTTGTGGATTTTTATGTGTTTGATAGAAAGTTCGGTGAGGCTGTATCCTGGTAATTAGGGAGTATATGTTTCGACTCTTAAAAAGATTTCGTCTCTCTGAATGTATGTTATCTGAGGCATGTTTTCGAAATATTTCTGTGGCCCTTAAAAGGGCCGGTTTTCTTCTCGAGCTTTACTCTGTCAGAAGAGCTCTCCTTATCTGTGTGCCATATTTCCATAGGTTTCCCTGGGAAATATGAACACCATCAGCCGCAAAGTCCTGGGGATATTTCAGTCGAAGTAAAATAAATCTTTTTCCGAGCTTTGCTCGCAGAATTGTGTTGATCCGGTTCCTCTTCCTCCTGAAGATATCGCTTGTCAGACCAGGGCTCTTCTTGAAACTACCACCCCTGTCTAAAATCTGTCCCACGAGAACAGTTCCAACTCCGCTGTCTTCTAGGACCTTCACCAGTTGTAGGACGTTTTCAGCCACCTTCCTAGGTTTTCCGTCAACGCTGATGTCGTTTCCACCGAGATGAACGAAAACTCGATCAGGGGAATACTGAAGCAGGTTTTGCAGGCAGGTTTGATCTGGCTCCTTTGCTGTCATGCCCACCAACTCCAAAATATTTTATTCTCGGGTCTGCTTCGGTAGATCTTCCGAGACCCGAGACAAAAGACGATCCAAAGACGGCAGCTTTCATGATGATATTAAACAACTGGACGTCGATACCGTGGCTTTCGTACATACTCGTGAAGCCAGTCCTATCATATATACTACTCAAAATTTGATAAGGATCACAAGGTTATATGTGTGTAATTTACCACTAACATAACAAAAGACATAACTTTGACTCAGAAACGTGTTTACTAAGGTTATGAATGAAAATTCATGAACGACATGAACTTTTATCAATACAGAATGCTTGAAATCTGATATCAACACCAAAAGGCATTTCATTACAAAAAGTTAACAGCAAACCAGAGAAAGAATTACACGTTTTTTGGGAATAGTCCATCATTACACTTAGTCGATGAAGTGTCAATACCGGGTATGGCCTCCCCTTGCATCAATGACGGCTTGACAAGCACCCGGATGTTTCCAATGGGAAGGTTGTTCCACTCTTCCACAAGGGCGTTTCCGAGCTCTGCCAAAGTCGTGGGTTGTGCTCTACGGCGTGAACGGGCAACCTGCAGCATGTTCCATACATGCTCAATCGGGTTCAAGTCCGGCGAGCGCGCTGGCCAGTCCATACGGACAATTGTCTCCTGCTGAAGGTACTGCTCCACCACCCTGGCGCGATGAGGACGGGCGTTATCATCCATCAGGATGAACTCAGGGCCAACAGCACCAGCGTAGGGTCTGACGTAAACATCGAGGATCTCATCCCGGTACCGCACCCCCGTCATTGTTCCTCTCTCCAGGACATGAAGATCTGTTCTTCCATCCCTGCTGATTCCACCCCAGACAATGATGGAACCACCACCATAACGGTCATGTTCACTGATGTTGGCATCATGGAAACGTTCACGTTGTCGTCGTCACACTCGGTGCCTCCTGTCTGTACAGTGCAAGGTGAAGATAACGAACAGTGATCAATCTCATAACTCCTACAAGCAATACAAAATAGTCCAAACAATACCTGGACTCATCGGTGAACAGAACTTGAACCCAATCGTTCTGTATCCAAGTGACATGATCTTCAGCCCAGTCCAATCGCTCCCGACGGTGTCGAACAGTCGGAGGGACTCGAACACATGCCCTTCTCGAGTTGAGACCTGCATTGTGAAGCCGATTCCGTATCGTCTGAGTGGACACATTCACCACCGAGGCGTTCAGGAGGTCGTTACGTTGGCTGGTTGCTGTCCAGAAGGGATGGTGTCGTGCCTGAAGAGTCACAAAATGGTCTTGGCGTTGGGTTGTCGACCTCTAACGACCACCCCCATGTCGGTGTACTGCTGTACCAAAAGTTTGCTGTCGGTTCCAGGCCCTGTTTACAACGCTCTGGCTGACGTTTAGTGCATTTGCAACGTCACATTGTGAATAGCCAGCGTCAAACATTCCAATACATCTGCCCAGTTGTTCTGTCGTCAGGCGACGCCTTACACGTTGAGAGGGCATTGTGTTGATAAACGTAGTGTAAACACTCAAGTGAGTTTGAAATTTTAGAAAGAATCAGACACCGATGCCTGAGTGAAAATCGTGCAATGGTAGCAAAAGCATAAACTGTGATGAGAAACGCATTTCCCATGGCATGAAATGCACGTGCAAGTTTGTTTAAGACGTTTTTTATTTCACTTGGACACAATATTGCCAGTTATGCAGTTATTAATTTTTTAAACATAAAAATATCTATGATCCTTATCAAATTTTGAGTAGTATATTATTGGCTGACTGCAAAGAGTGCGATTCACTCAAAGTACTGCTCATTTTTACGTAGTTCCTTGTCATGAATTTAATATAAGAAAATTGTAATTTTATGATATTAAAAATGATTCAAATAAATGTTCCTAATTAGAATCAGGATCATGAAAATATTTCAACTTTTAAACATTGTGCTGAAATTATGTACCTTTCAAACCATTTACAACTTTACAAATTACAAAGTCACGGCCAATATGACCATGGGCAAAAAGTTACAAAAAGAAATTTTATGAAAGTAGGACAAAATATCACAGGACAAAAAGTCACAATTTTATAAGAAAATAAAACCAAAAGTCACAATTAGAATTTTATGATAGTAGAACAAAATGTCACAGGACAAAAAGTAACAATTTATAAGAAAATAAAAAACTATTGATTTTTTATATATATTTGAAAACATATCTGTTCGTTTTGTAAAGTTTAAGAAAATATATATGCAAAATTTATATTTTCTATGAGATTTTGATAATAATTATAAATTAAATTGTTATTCCTTTTATCATATGTATTGTACAATATCATTTTTATTTTTAAAAAGAGAGATTTCTTATGTAGATAAAATAAAAATAAGCTTGAAGATCATTTGGTTTAGTATACTACATATTACATGTAATGATTGTCAAAACAAAGTCTGATGGCAGAATTATGGTTGGCTTCCTTTCACTCCAGATTATTTTGTCAAAACAAGAAGTAAGTGAACTATCATATAATAATTGCTATATAAACAAGTTAATGATTTCTCCTTTCTTATTATCTAATAATGAACAGCTAATAATGAACTGAAAGTGCTAAATGTGGCAAAACAAACATCAATAATGATGACATGTATTCCCTTCTACCTCCTATCCACTGTAAGAAATGTCTGGTGTCTGAACAACAGCTTTAGTGAGCATTTGGGTACCACCTGTTATTATTATCTTAAAAGTATATATGGATCTCCTTTGCTAAGTAATTTTTGTGACTTTTCCTACATATTTTGTGACTTTCTGTCCAGTGACGATTATCCTGTGACTTTTTGTCTGTATACTGTTATGTTTACTTTATTTAAACATACAAAACCATATAAAACATGGCTTCCCGCCAATACACATACGTAGGAAAAACGTGCTTGCATTATAGCAACAAAACGTTACGGTCTGAATTCCGGATTCCGGATTAATAAACATTACACTTTTCCCCCCTTTACAAAATAATCCGAGATTCAGATCCAACTAATTACAACAAAATCAAGTTCAACTTTGCAAAATCAGTTACAGTCTTCAACATCAAAAGAAATTTAACACTTTTCAATAAGTCTTTCAGGCTTGCGATGTTGACGACGTGGATATCGCGGTTGTACTGAATTATTGTCCGAATTTCGCGCATTGACAACGGAACGTTTGGAATTGTCCTCTACAATCGGATTATTGGACACAGAATCCTGGCATGACGGTACATCAGTGATAGAAGGAGTATCTAATTGTTCACCTTGGCTCTCTAATGGTGCATTAACAGGCACAATGCTGTTAAAAGGATTTGGTTTCACGGATTCCGGACTGCCTAACTCACACATACCACATTCACGAATCTGATCAATATGTCGTTTCCACAACATACCATAAATATTCACACGGTAAGTAACAGGTCCCAGTTTTCGCACAATGATCCCTTGTATCCACGAAACTTTACTTCCACGATAGTCACGAACCATGACTTTGTCACCGATCTGATGTTCCCGCACCTTCTTCTCAGCTGGCAATGACTTCCGCTGTATACGATCTGTCATGTGAGGTTTCACAACATCCAGTCGTGTACGTAGTTTGCGGTTGAGAAATAACTCTCCAGGTGTTGTTTTGGTAGTTGTATGAGGTGTCGTGCGATATGACAATAAAAATGCTGCAAGTTTCTGATTCAGAGTCCCAGTCTCACTTGCCATGTTTTTCATTGCCTGCTTAAAGGTACGCACTGCTCTTTCCGCCTCTCCATTGGACGCAGGGTGATATGGTGCATACTTGATGTGACGTACTCCATTCTCCTTTAGAAATATCTCAAAATCTTCTGACACAAATTGCGGTCCATTGTCCGAAACAATTTCCACAGGTAATCCATATGAGGAGAATAGATATCGTAATGCATTGATAGTATTTTCAGAAGTAGTAGAAGTCATCATCACTACGTCCATCCACTTAGAATACGCATCCACGATTATCAAGAACATACGTTGCATGAAAGGTCCTGCAAAGTCAATATGCACTCTTTTCCAGGGTGCACTAGGCCATAACCACGGATTTGCTGGAGCCTTTGGTAAGTTTGGTAACTGACTTCTACAAGGTCCACACTGAGAGACCTTTGTCTCTATATCAGAGTCCAATCCGGGCCACCATACATGAAGTCTGGCTAATGATTTCATCCGGACCATTCCAGGATGAGAAACGTGTAACTCCTCCAGTACATCCTGTCTGTACTGTTCGGGGATAATCACTCTGATCCCTCAAAGTAAACATCCATCTTCAATGGTAAGCTCATTTCGAACTCGGAAATATGGTAACAAATTAGTGTCAGGTTGTAAACTTGGCCAACTACTCCTAGTAAACTCCATTACACGGGAAAGTACCACATCATTCTTTATTGCAGCAGCCACTTTATCCGCGGTCACAGGTAAGTTTCTTATCTGTATTTTGTGAATTTGTTCAGTCTCTCTATCAAACTGTGTCCTTGACTCTTGGTCAACACACGCCATTGGAAAACGTGAGAGGGTATCCGCATTTTGATGTTTCCCAGTAGCTCGATATTTAATGTCAAACTGGTAAGATGACAGTTGAATTGCCCATCGCTGCAATCGCGAAGCAGTTAGAATTGGAATGCCTTTCTTAGGTCCAAATATGCTAGTTAAGGGTTTGTGGTCTGTGATAAGCGTGAACATCCGCCCATACAAATATGAATGAAATTTTGTCACTCCAAAGATTATTGCTAAGACCTCCTTTTCTATTTGCGAATAGTTTTTCTCAGCTGAGGTCAATGTTCGTGAAGCATATGCAATAGGTTTTTCATTCACACCATCGGTATGCGAGATCACAGCACCTAATCCATATCCAGAAGCATCTACAGCTAACACCAGCGGTTTGTGAGGGTCATAGTGAGCCATTATCTGTGAGGAAACCAGCAGGTCTTTGACCTTGACACAGGCTTCAGAACACTCTTGAGTCCAGTTCCATGGAACATCTTTAGCCAACAGATGTGTAAGTGGTCCACTAAGTGTTGACATGTTTGGGATAAATTTTCGATAATAGTTCACAATTCCCAACCATATCTGTAGTTCCTTCTTAGACTTTGGATCCTCCATGTTCTGAATTGCCTCAAGTTTCTTCGGTGAAGGTTTAATTCCCTCCTTGCTCACCACAAACGCAAAGTACTCGACTTGGTCCTGCATGAACTGACACTTGGACTTTTGCAACTTCACACCATAACTATCTAATCGTTTAAGTGTATTTTCCAAGATATGTTTGTGTTCATTGTCATTTGCACCGGTTACTAAGATATCATCAAGTATGTATCCAACTTTGTCGAGACCTTGGAGAATCGTATCCATGGTGCGCTGGAAAATAGCAGGAGCTGACGCAATGCCAAAAGGTAAACGAGTATATTGGTACAGTCCTTGATGTGTGTTTATTGTCACATACTTCCTAGATTCTTCATCCAAAACTACTTGGTTATAAGCTTGAGATAAGTCCAACTTAGAGAACTTTTCTCCACCATTTAGCTTTGTGAACAACTCCTCACTTGTCGGAAAAGGGTATTCCGGAATATCCAGGTATGGATTTACAGTAACTTTAAAGTCTCCACATATTCGTACAGATCCATCAGCTTTCATTGCTGGGACTATTGGCGCTGCCCAGTCCGAACACTCAATTTTCTTTAGGATGCCTGTCCGCTCAAGTCGGTCTAACTCAGCAGATATCTTATCACGCAGAGAGAATGGCACTGGTCGTGGCTTGAAGAATTTTGGTTGAACATCCTCCTTGACTTTCAAGGTTGCTGTTACACCTTTGATACATCCCAGTTTGTTATCAAACACTGAATACTTTTTCAAATCCCCAGCCACAAAATGAATTGACTGCCAGTCCAGTTTTATAGCTTCCATCCAATTCCTACCAAATAATGCTGGTCCATTTCCTTTCACCACGACAACAGGTAAGAATTTATTTTGTGTCTGATATTTCACATGTACATTCACTTCACCCAGAACTCCTAACATTTCTCCTGAGTAAGTTTTCAGAATAGCAGTACTTGGACGCAATGTCACTTTTTGCTCTAACTTGGCCTTGTACTGTTGTTCCGATATCACTGATATAGAAGCGCCAGTGTCCAAGTCCATTTCTATGGGTTCATCTTCCAGTGTCAATGATATCTTTATCTCCTTGACCCTTCCATGTTCCCCTGACAGTGAGAAAATAGGCCAATGTTCATTTCCACTGTTATCCTCTTCTTGATTCTCGGACACAAAATTTAGCTTGGACTTCCTTTTTTGTTTCTTACGTTGGACTGATTTCTTTTTTGAGCACATTTTATGTATATGTCCAATTTCATTGCACGTGTGGCATTTACTGTTTTTGTAAAAGCACTGGTCTGGAGTATGGTTAGTTTTTCCACACCTGTAGCAAGGTTTACCTTTTGTTACACTTACTTTGTGTACACTTTCATGTCCATGAACATCCTGCGCGTCAACCTTTAATTTACGGGCTTCATTCTCCGCGAGCTCCATAGAAATTGCTACCTCCATGGCTTTTTTCAAGTCAAGCTTGTCTTCCGCCAGTAATTTTCGCTGGGTTGCCACCGATGAAAGACCACACACTAAACGGTCACGTAGAGCTTGATTCAAGAATTCGCCAAAATCACAGTGTTCACTTAGCTTTCTAAGTTCAGCCATATACTGACTCACAGTTTCCTGTTTGCCCTGATTTCTCTGGTAAAATCTGAATCGTTCTGCGATCGCCAGTGGTTTAGGTTTCAAGTGTTGTGCAATCAATGTTTTCAAATCGGCATATGATTTATCAGATGGCTTTTGCGGGGACGTTAAATTACGAATAAGTCCGTACATTTTCTGGCCACACACTGTCAACAATATAGACTTCATCTTGTCATTATCGTCAATTTCATTGGCAGTGAAAAAATGCTCTAACCTTTCGATATATTCGTCCCAATTCGTATCGAACTCGTAGGTGTCGATCTTTCCATAGACGGCCATCCTCGTCGCCAATTGTTATGTTTACTTTATTTAAACATACAAAACCATATAAAACATGGCTTCCCGCCAATACACATACATAGGAAAAACGTGCTTGCATTATAGCAACAAAACGTTACGGTCTGAATTCCGGATTCCGGATTAATAAACATTACATATACCAAACATGAATCCTATTTTGACTAATTTCGTGAAACTGAAACGTGTCCTTTGTAAGCAATTATAGTTGGGGCATAAGCGAACAGATATACGTTGACCTTGAAAATAAATAAATAGATATTAGGTAAATAAAGAAGGAAAAAAAGCCGCCAGACGTTAGTTTTGTTGTCTTATGGTTTTTATTGGGAATAAGAAGGATGACACGATCCCTCATGCCTGCTGGTTTCTACACACGACCCTGCTATATGTACATGTATATAGAGTCTAGTTGGTTAAATTTTTAACACAAAAAGAATTATCTCATAATAGGAAAGTCTTCCACTTTTGTACAAAAACACCCAAAGTAAACCTCCGAGTTGTATACAGTAGATGTGTGGTTGTTCGCATATCGGAGATAATTTGAATTCAGATAATCAGAAAATATATTTGAAATAAAAGAGGGTGAGAGAAGAAACATACTATGCAAAATAAATAAATGAATAATAAAACAATGTTGAATATGTGCCTACGTATTGTTCGTAAATTTGGCGAGTGGATGCTACAGTAAGGAAGCGGTGGATACAAAGATGTAGGTACGTAATATTATCATAATTCAACGAATAATCATGTCAAATTAACACACGTGTGCATAAACTGACAGAATATACTGGACGTGTTGTTTAGATATTTCAGAAGGGGAGTAGGCCTACAAAAGATTTTGACAGGCGAACTGATAAAAATAAAATAATGGGGGGGGGGGAATTACATGTACTACAAAATTCATAAATGGGGGGGGGGGGTAAGTTTTTCTTTGTTATTGATTTCAACATTTAATATATATACGGTGTGACTGTTGGACCGAGCGAAGCATGATATGGTCATTGGCATGTCCCAAGTGATAGTCATAATTCTGTTCAGTACCGTAAATTACATTTCATTTAAAAATATATATTATTTATGAAATTCCCATTGCGCTAAACGCCCAGTATCAAAGGGGGATATCTATGAGGATAATTACAGGATCTGCCTATTCCTTTAACGCGGAGAAGACGTAAACCGTGCATAACTGACGTCAGATGTAGCCTCGACTTTTTTTCTCCGTCTTTCAAACCAAACAATTATAAACAATAATTCATTTCAAAATATATAGTATTTATGAAATTTTCCTTGCACTAAACGCCCAATAACATCTAAATATTAAAGGGGGATATACAAGGATAACAGTTCTACAGGATCCGCCTATTCATTTAAAGCGGGGAATATAACGCCAGCCGACGTAAATCATGAATTGTGACGTCACATTTAGCCCCGAAATTTTTCTTTTTTAAATCAAACACTTATAAACAACAATACACCCCGTTTGCAGTTAAAAGACAGTTAAAACAAAGTTAACCAATAAATTCAAAGTGGTAAAGGGTAAGCGTAAATATATCGTATATTTTTATTTAAAGAAACTCATGAACTCGTTCATCTATTTAGTCGTATTACTGTTTTTCTATTTGATGATTGGCTAAAGACTGTAACAATGATAATCATACCATTCATTTTTAACAAACTGGGTTTTTGAATTACAAATTGCACGTTAGTCTTGTATATTTGGCATTGAAAATTAAAACACGAATAATTGTAGAAGCAACTAATGAACAAAGCATAATGGCGGCGCCCATATGGATCACAAAAAATTCAGTGAACGTATATATAGAGATTATCTGTATTCATTTGCAAATTTTATCATTTTTTATTTTACGTATACGTGTTACCTTTAGAGCCTTGCTTCGCGGACGGACCTTTAGCCCGTCCGAGCTTCACTCGGTATTAACATCTTTTACTACATAATTCCCTTCTGCTTGAAAAGGGGAAGGGACACTAATTTATTGTATCAATATAGAAAAAATAACATTGCTAGGAAAAGGGGAAAGGGTTGATAGGACACCCTTGATACTATATGTACTTGCCTTTATATAGGCTCCTGCATGATTAAATATTGTATTGTGTTTCAAGAGAACTGGCATATATCTTTATTGTATAATTATAATATGATTACGGTGTGACCGTTGGGGCGAGTGCAGCATATCTGACAAAAGATTGAAAGTTTTCTACTTTCAAATATATATATCTATATCGACATATTTTTTTATCACGATATATCTCAATTGAAAGGGGGGGGGGGGCGACGTTGTACTTATGTTTACGGTTTTAAAAAAAATCAGATGTCCGGTTGTTTGCGAGGTCATCAAAATTTACGGAAGCAACCGAACGTATGCCTCATGCAATCGGAACATCACTCGGCCTATTACGGAAGGTTCCGATTGATGCCTCATGTTCTGTCGGAAACATATATGAAAAATATACTTCAAAACATTATTATTACATTTTCAAAAATTTGATATTGAAAACAAGGAAAACTGATCTGGTTCACTGTCAATACGTAGAATTACTGTCTTGCTCTTCTCGCCAAAGTAGGAACCAGTTTAGCGGGAAATGCAACGAGCGTGTTGTGACGTAGCCTGGTAGTTGTGACGTGACTGTTAACATTTCTTTAGACAATTTTAAAAAGAAAAAGAAAGGGGGAAGAATATGATTGTCATCCTTTCCGATCAAATAAGAAAGGTTTGTAATACTTCAAAGATTTTTTTATTATTATTATTATTATTTTGCGAATCGAACCATCCACCATTTTGTACGAGGGACTTCTGGGATTGGCGTCAACAAAAATTCTTGTTAGAGGTTGAGATTCAGCTCGGATTATTTCCCGCGCTCTAGTCATTAGAGCTCGCAGTACGAGCCAGCGTTCCGCGCTGGCTCGCTGCGCTCGCTAATATGATTACGGTGTGACCGTTGGGGCGAGCGCAGCATATCTGAATACATTTTCAAAAAAATTATATTGAAAACAAGGAAAACTGATCTGGTTCACTGTCAATACGTAGGATTACTGTCTTGCTCTTCTCGCCAATGTAGGAACCAGTTTAGCGGGAAATGCAACGAGCGTGTTGTGACGTAGCCTGGTAATTGTGACGTGACTGTTTACATTTCTTTAGACAATATTTTAAAAAGAAAAAGAAAGGGGGAAGAATATGATTGTCATCCTTTCCTTTCAAATAAGAAAGGTTTGTAATACTTCAAAGATTTTTTTTAATTATTATTTTACGAATCGAACCATCCGCCATTTTGTACG
This sequence comes from Ostrea edulis, assembly GCF_947568905.1. Classification (NCBI taxonomy): domain Eukaryota; kingdom Metazoa; phylum Mollusca; class Bivalvia; order Ostreida; family Ostreidae; genus Ostrea; species Ostrea edulis. Next base: position 78,465,121 of record NC_079165.1, on the reverse strand, counting down.
AGGGACTTCTGGGATTGGCGTCAAAAAAAAATTCTTGTTAGAGGTTGAGATTTAGCTCGGATTATTTCCCGCGCTCTAGTCATTAGAGCTCGCAGTACGAGCCTGCGCTCGCTATAAAAGTGACACATGGCCTTGATAAGAATGATTGTAACACTCATATTCTGTGCTTATTTCAGAAACTGCAACTTAAATTTGTTGTGTAGTGAGCCAATTTAAGTCAATAAAAACAGCAACTTATGGTATAGATTCTATTACTTTTTTCATAGATACAAAGTTACGAAACCTAGTGAAGCAGAAGCATCTGCTTCAAATGTACATGTAGGAACCGAAGTTGATACTGCTACCAATATATCTGTACCAGACAACAATGGAGTGCATCTACATGATCACGAGTATACTGCATCAAACCCTCAACATTTAAAAAGGTACAGTGTACGATACAAGTATTGTCAATACCAGATACTAGTACACCAAACCAGGAAGTTACAACTGTTGTTAAGTTTAGTGTCAGGTGGTTTTCTGTATTTCTTCATTCTCATTTCAGTGTTATCTAAATTTATATGCACACCGAATTCTATAATGGTATTGTTTTGTTCTTACAGCTTCCCTTGAAGACTAGGATGTTGTGAACTTGCAGTGAGAAATATACCTGCTTAATTAAAGGAAACCATCCTTGACAATTGGGAACATCATAATTGAAAGACGCTGGAAGGGTATGTTTTAGCGGTTCTTTAAGGAAAAATGAACAATGCACTTTCTATACACTGACTAGTTATTAATTTCACAGGTCAGCGCAGATTTTATAATATTCAATTACCTAGTAATTTTTGGAGGGGTATAAATGTTGCTGTATACACCATTTTCCGTGGATATTTTTCATATATTCATGAAATTTTGTTTGAAGGGATCATGAACACTGTTGGGAGTGTCCATTCAACTGAAATATCAAAGTCAGAAGAATTGAAGATTGCAATGGATGCAACAGAAGTGACCTAATATGACCAAATTGATATGAATAGCCAGTCTTTCGCTTACAGTAATTACAAGAGTCGCCACAAAGGAGAGACTTTAAAGTGTATTCTGATTTGGCAATTGTGAACCATTGTGGCATTTGAGAGAAGTTGCAAGTTGGTGATATATTCCTGGCGGACAAAGGATTTGTATAATTGACAAACTTCCAAATGACATGACACTTAATATCCCATTCTTTCTTACAAATAAATCCCACTTCTCAAAAGAGGATGCACAACTTTGCTATAAAATTTCCAGATGCAGAATCCATGTTGAATGGGAAAATGAGAGAATAATTTTTTTTTTAAAAATTCCTTAGCCATATTCTATCATAGTATAGATATTGATCTGACAGATTATTTCAGCTTTGTGTGGCCCTTGTGATTTTGTAGGTTCCCCTTTTGAAGGAGATTGCAGATAAATCCTACAAACTTATTAGATTAATTGCATATATATATATATATATATATATATATATATATATATATATATATATACCTTAAATCTGCACATACCTGCCACATTGAATTGTTAAAGTTAAAAGTAATGAATACCATATATATGCATATAACTTTTCTACATATTTATATAAATATAAAGCCTTTTATATGCATGAATATGAAGCCTTTTGGAACGTCTCCATTCTCGAGAGGGACGTTAAACAATATACAATCAAACATAAAGCCTTTTGTTCTCCTACTGAAGGTTTTCAAATCTGCATTATTAAAAAAGAAGTAAAATCCATTGTTTTTAGTAAATGCAAGTAATTTAATGATTTTTGTAAAGCTAGACACTGTGTCTATACATATTTTGATTCATCTAAAATAAGAAAAACTCTGTCTATAATGTTTATTCAATAAATATACATGTAATTACATAACTTTGATAGATGCACCACTGATATCATAATAAAGTATATGTACATGTGGTTATGTGTGTGTGTTTTAGACTGCAAAAATACTTTATTATTATAAATAAACTTTATCACACTTAAAAAGTTGACCATAATGCATCTTTGTCAATGTATTTGAGTGCCACTAGGAATCCACACTAGCAAATCACAGCATTGGGTGTCTTTCAAGTGTTGTTGTCCTTGAATCTGATGCCAAAATTCATATTTTGTTTTGATGTGCAGCGAACCATCCCTTGCATCACATTCTAAAATGGCAAATGTCATTACATGTATTGATAAAATATACATGATTTACAAGTGCTCTGATTAGTGGTGAAAGTATTATACTGCAATATGCATACTTCTTTTGACATAGATTTACTGCAGTATTCAAAACTTGATGCAAGTAAAAGGAGTAGGTACGGTTTTGGCCAAATTCTACCCGGCGTTTATGGAGGAAAATTATTTTGCGTTGCAGATATTTTCCTGTCAAATTCCTAAAAGAGTAACTTATAGTAACTCTCAAAAGCATATGGAAATCAACTCATCTACGCGCATGCGTAGTACATAATCAAATAAAGTAAGGGCTTTCAGGCTATTTGTGGTGTTTTAATGGTTTTGGTATTGATAAACTTGTGAAATTGAACACCTCTTCCCTCGTCACCCGGAATAATTTTTATATGGATTAAAAATTTACTAAATAACTTACAATTCTTCTTAGTTTCATCCCGGGCGATGATGGAAGAGAGGTTAAAATATCAGTTGAAAGATGCTAAGAAATTCGCCATCGTGACGCAATTTGCGTTGATCGTGGCGGTTGAACAGGAAGCGAGAATCATTTGAGTAGTAAATATATTTTCAAATAACATATACTCATATAGTTTTTTATCTAAACACTTTGACATTTATTAAAATCATCATAATAATAAAAATCCGGATAAATTTAAGCCTATCTTACAGACCGGATGCCATTTTTGTTGTTATGACTATAGTGTAAACAGAACGGTGTATAAATAGCACCAACCGACGATTCGTGAGAATTCATGTTACATATAACGATGGACGATTCTTTTAATAAATGATATATTCCTTGAAGATTCAAGCATTATCTTATACCATTCACATTCATTTGATTAAATGGGAAACGGCATGTGGTATATTACATGTAACAGCATACGACAATATCCACCTAGGTACCGGTACGTACGTACATCAGTGACGTATTTAGTGCGAGTGTAACATTTTATATTTTTCAAAGACAACAATTCATTTGTCAGAAAGTTTACGATGTTATTCACGAATATAAAATTTACAACATATAAACTTATAATTATTATGATCATAATAGATATAGATCCAAACATGTATTGACATTATTTTCATCTTTAAATTGTGTACCTGCCTTTGAAAATTTGCTGCCATATGAAGATCGACACTTATACTGCCCCACTATGGGCATACTAGCATCAGGCATCCACATTAATGATGACTGCACAATGCACAACACCTTTATCCTCAGATTCAAGGCATATATATAAAATAATTTTCAAATATTAAACAATCTTAACCCATCTGTGATGTAATTGATATAGATAGGCACATTTAATGCGCTTTGTTTATTGAATATGTATACAACTGTACACTGCAGGTACGTACATGTAGTATCGTTGACCCCCCCCCCCTCCCCTTCCGATCTCCCCAGTACATTCGTATAGATAGACAAGAAAATTACAAAAGCAGTATTACAAGAAGCATTTTCTAAACTTAAATCCAAGAAAGCTCCTGGATTAGATAATATTTCTGATGAAATACTTAAAGCATCACAACACTTCATCAATCCTTGTTTGCTGAAACTTTTTAATGTTGTGTTTACAGCTGGAGAATACCCCTCAAAATGGCCAGAAAGCTTTATTTGTCCTCTTTTCAAATCCTCTTTTCAAATCTGAAGATCCAAATAAGCCAGAAAATTACAGAGGCATACGGTAGCTATTAACAACAGTATTGGAAAATTGTTTAACTTAATAATGCACCACAGACTTGACAACTTCTTGCTGGAGAATGATATCATTCATAAATCACAGATAGGGTTCTCTAAGAAATATCGTACTTCAGATCATATTTTTGTGTTGAAATGTTTGATTAATAAATATTTAAAGGCTGGTGATAAGAAATTATATGCCTGCTTTGTTGATTTTCGCAAGGCATTTGATAAAGTCATTCAAGTTGGCATTATGTATAAACTACAATCATATGATATCAGTGGGTATTTTTATAGAATTCTTAAATCTATGTATAAAAATGACCGATTGTGTGTGAAAGTAAATGATAAAAGGACATATTTTTTCACATCTAGGGTTGGAGTTAGACAAGGTGATATCCTTAGCCCATCTTTATTTAAACTCTTTATAAATGACCTCCCAAGTATTCTAGATGACAGTTCTGTTCCTGTTACTCTAGATAATGAAAATATTTTATGTCTTCTGTATGCCGATGACCTTGTTCTATTATCCAATACCAAATCAGATCTCCAACACTTCATGATTACTGTAGTGAATGGTGTCTAGAAGTAAACATTAAAAAAACAAAAGCAATAATTTTCAACAACTCGGGTAGACTATTGAAGGAAAATTTTTGTCTTGGTAATGATACTATAGAATGTGTAAAACAATACAAATATCTAGGTTTAACTCTTGAAAACAATGGAAAGTTTATTGAAGCAAAGAAACAGTTATATCAAAAAAGCTTAAAGGCATGCATATATACATATCATCAATAAAAACATAAATCACATTCAAATTATATATTTTTTTTATTACAAAATTTGCCCCAACAAATGTTACCATTAATGTTGTATGAAAAGTTCATATTTGTTCTTTATTCTATCCCCTTGAAAAGAGCAAAATGGAAATATTGTATAATTTGTTGCATATAACATTATATGAGAAAAATCACTGATTTCATTTGAACATATTTCAATGTTATAATATTATCAACGAGAATCATTATCAGTTTCTCTCTAATTATAAGACTATAGTGGAATATTTATTAATCTGTCATATTGACCTTAGTATAATTCGTTAAAGGGACACGGACACAATTTGAGCCAAACAAATTCAACCCCCCCCCCCCCATTTTTAATGTTTAGAATGCTTAGATTAGGTATTTCTAATTGTTAGCAAAAATAAAATAATGTATTATCAAATCAATTATAAATCAGTGCCAAATAAAAAATAATTGTTGGTGCCGAAACATCTTAAAGTAAGTGCCGAAACGTTGTGGTACCGAAACATCTTGGTGCCGAAACGTCTTAATAATAAAGTGCCGAAACGTCTTGGTGCCGAAAAGTCCTGCACTTTAAATAAAACTTCAAAGCTATATTTGTAATATCTCAAAGTTTAAATAGAGATACATAGGAAGAAACTGTAAAAATCTTAACACAATTAAATCGTTTTTACTGTTTGTCACATCTCATGTTAGTTTAAACAATATTTATTCGTAAATAATTCGATAATAATGTATACAAACAATGTCTTATACATGTAATAGATTGAGAAACAAGCCAAAAGGCTTATATTAATCTCGCTCTAAACATGTTGTTACATAACAAGGAGTAGCACATTTTCGAGTTACTGCCGGAACACGTGTTTATTCTAGATTTTATATTCTATCCCTTTCTGGCACAGACAAAAGATCCGAAAAGCGTGATTAAAGTTGATGAAACAAAAAGATTACGACCCCTCGAAACATCATAAACTTATACCAGGCCTAGTTATAGCCTGTACTCAAAACACTTCATAGATTGAAAGCCTACAAAGGGAAACCCCTACCTGACTGTTTGCCAACAACAACTATAAACAGCCTTTGAACTTGAAAAGTACGAGTTCTTTCGACAAGCGGGACGTAGAGCCATCCATCTCGCAGTCACAGTAGCATGAACTGGTTTGTAATTTATATTTTACAAATTAATACAATGACTGTTCACTATTCATTCTCATACATGTATACATTCTGAAAATGTTTATAAAGTTTGTTAAACAAATTATAAAAATTTTACATTAAACATAGTGGAACACTGCGAAAAACTCTTAAATACGTTTAGTGTTGGTGGTGCTAGGAAAGGGAGGGGGTCTCAATTTTATATGCGAGGAAATAGATACTATATTTGGGTAACAACCTAATGGAGTGTCATATAACTGCTTTCATTCAAAGCTTTATCTAACCTATATGCTTCAGTAATGTTTCGTTTGGTAGACCTACAAAAATGTTTTCGAAATCAGACCCCCCCCCTTTTTTTCCCCAAGTGAAGTAGAGACAAATGCGGTGCCGAAATGACGTCCCCTTGGTTGCACATTAAAACACTGGTATTGTGTTTAAAAATATTCAGTGCAGCCACAAAATTTATTTTCATTATTGAATATTCTTTTTCCAGATATCGGAAACTTTGTTTTAGTGATGATAATGATTCCATTAATCACAATTATATTGGTTTCTCGTCACCACGAAAAATCAAGAAAACAGAAATGGAGGTACAGACAGATGAAAGAATGGAAAAAATGACAGAGCTCCTGGACTTGAAGTCGAAATCCTAGAAGCATGATAATATTTGTCCAGAGAGTCGCGTGTACATCCAGTGACAGAAGCGTGAAACAGCATACTGGAGTGTCATTGAATATTTGCACGTTCGATTATCGCACCAATAGATTCGAGATCGCTACAAACGATTAGAGAATATTCATGAAAATGCAGGAGACTTTTTATAAAGTGTATTATAATTTAAAGATAGAATGTTGTCATTTATGTTCTATTGAATCGCAATGTACTGGAAAATTGAGCTGTTTTAAGTTTCAAATGCAAACTAGTACTACTGTAATTTCAAATAAAGTATATTATCTGTCTTCTAATTTGTTTTGAATATTTCTTAGATTAATTATATTTACCCTCTTGGAATACTTTAATATCAGTTGCTTGGATATTATACCTATCCATGATCAATTCGTAACATAAAAATGACAGTGGTGATGTTCAAATGTTCATGATGATAATAAAACATAGCCACCAATCAGAGTACAAAAATGCTAGCTTTGAAATATCAAGGCAATTTGCAAAATGATCAACAACAGTTACTACAAAAACGAAAGGAATTAACAGCTGTTGGAAAATGAGAAATTACGATAAACAAAAGACAAAAACATGAAAATTCAAATATAAGTTGATGATTGGATGACATGATACCACAATGGGAATGATATCTGACATGGTGTGATACTTTTACCATATATTTTTGCTTAGCAGTAATATAATCTATTTCTAATATATGACAAAATTGGCACCAAATTTGAAACAACACAAAAACAGGTACACCCTCGGACACAATTTGTCCTGACTAGTGCACCAGCACCCATACATTGTAAGGATTTGACATCTGCCTCGTTACTGGAATGCAGTCTGATTTAATGGCAACTGTTCTGAGCATTTATGACATTTGTATACTTTTAATATGGACCGAACCCATTTTCGTTCTTGTAAGACTATACACAGAATCCTGTGTGTAAGTCATAGAATATCACAAGTTTGATTGTCTGGCTGAGAATATTGCGACACTTGTTCCATGTGATGAAATTACTATAATAATTAATCCCGTTTTCTTCGATGTTATATCAGTGACGGATTCAGGATTTTCGACGGGGTTGGGGGGTGGGTGGGATTAAAGTAAAGTATTAGCCAAAATAGTCAGCCATTTTGAGTGAGAAATCTGAGTTTTTACTTACATTATTTTTGAATTAGTGGCGAAAGGAGGGAGGACTGTTGGCACACCCCCCCCTCCCACTCTAAATCTGCCACTGCATCAAAAGTTCTTCTGGTACTTACTGGGCAATTGGTTCAATATTACTGGATCGAATCACATTTTTTTTTACCAGACTGAAATTCTATAAACAAATTAAAACACTTTGTTTAATATAATTTTATTCACGACAATGTTCAAGTGGTATTACCTCTCTAACTTCAGTTCCATTGCAATCTCGCACGACTCTGTACTGTGATGATTAACGGTCGGGCTCGGGATGTATCTAGCTATTACGTAAACCGGGCTTTATTCCTGTGCATTACGAAAGCATCCGAGGGTAGTTCGAGTGCACATCAGTATATAATGCGGTGATGAGCAATATTTCGCCCGCTCATTCTCGGAGCTCAAAGGAGTAAGATCGCAGCAGAAGCGGTAAGGCGAGAATAAATTCAACCCTGGTTATTTTTAGTATACGGTGGCTAGTATACTGGTTTTAGGGTGTTATACAGTGAATTAAAACTGTTTGTTATATTTCGATATAATTGTACTTAAGTTCCGTCTGGGTATAGGACAGATCTGGAGATAGATCCGAGACACGTACTTGTATAGGATACATACCTGTCCCGAGGATACATACCTGCCCGGACACAGACCATATGCCTAATTAGATTTGTTTGCTCTTATATTAGGGATAGGTAATCCTAAGACTTATCTGTATATATTGACTCGTTCTTATTCACATCATTTTTCGTAATTATTGCTTATTACCATATTTCTATATATACAATCATTTATCGATCATCGTCTTGATCTATCCAAAATTACGGGCCCAAACACGTTACATAAATTGGTGGCAGCTGCGGAATTTGGGTTAGGTCGTTTTGATAGGGTTATAATAAATTTGTTTCTATCACAATGTCTGGTCTACGGGCTGACATATCATACATAGATCGAGAAATAGAAAATCTCAGGAGGGAGATAGATGAATCTTTGCGACTTTTAGGTATGCAGGAAAGTATCTCTGGCAGCTCAAGGCCAAGACAAATAACAAGGACGAGTACACCGTTTACAGGTAGACCGGATAGGGCTCTTGGTGATGTTAACCTGAATCACGGGGATGTAAACGGAGGACTGAACCTTGCACACAGCACAAGGATAGATGCAAACCAAAATCAGGCGAGATCAAAGCCAAGGAACTTTATTAAACCTGCTACTTATGACGGTTCAGGCATGTGGAACGACTATCTATCTCCTTTTGAGTCTGTGTGCCTGCTAAACGAATGGACCGAGACAGAGAAGGGGTTATATCTAGTTTCATCTCTTAGAGGGCTAGCTCAAGGTGTGCTGGGTAATCAGCCTAGGGATGAGAGGCAAAACTACGCAAAACTGGTCAAGGCTTTGCAGGATAGGTTTGCTCCCTTAAACCAGACAGAGCTATATAGGACTCAGCTTAGAGAAAGGAGACAGAGACCTTCAGAGAGTTTACCGGAGATGGGCCAAGAGATAAGAAGGCTTGTTAATCTAGCCTATCCTACGGTTCCGGACGATGTTCGTGAGATCCTTGCCACAGAACAGTTTCTAGATGGACTGCATAACGCGGAGATGCGTCTGAAGGTAAAACAGGCCAGACCTAACAGTCTAAACGACGCTGTACAGAGAGCCGTTGAACTTGAAGCATTTTACAGAGCCGAGATCCGTCGCACTGAAAGTGTGAGAAGCGTAGATCAAGAGTCTGATCACGGTTCAAAGATTGATAAATTCATAGAGACGATGGAGAAAAATATGGGATATCTCCAAAGGGAAATGAAGGACATGAAACAATGGAAGTTTCAAATGCAAACAAGGGGACGCGATGCAAGGCAGGCCAAAGATGAAATTAGGAATAATTATGCAAGCAGTGTACGAAAGTGTTACAGGTGCGGATCTGAAAAACACTTAAAAAGAAATTGTCCCGAATTTAACCCGACCCATCAGTCAGGTTATAAACAGAAGAAAATGAATACAACTGGACATAAGCCAAGTGATCGGGCTCAAGGTAACGAACCCAAAACAGGAGAGGAACACTCGAGGACCATCCATTCTATCAAGGAGTCAGGAGTTTATGTGACGGCCAAAATAAATGAGATGGATACGTACTTACTCATTGATACAGGTGCCACTGTTTCCTTGCTATCAAAGGTATGCTATGGGAACATACACGGAAAAGACATGTGCTCATTGAAAAAGGTTGACAGAAATGTACTGTCCGCCAATGGGTCCTCTGTAGGGATATATGGTAAAGCATCGATCAGCCTTGTGCTGAATGGGAAAACTCTTCAACAAGAAATGATCGTGGCTGATATATCTGTGGACGGAATTCTTGGTTTAGATTTCCTCGTCAAGCATGAGGCCATTATAAACATGGGTACACACAAAGTTGCCATATCTGGGATAGAACACCCTATTCAGTTGGAAGGCACCGCACATGAGTACAAGATTGCACTAGTCAACAGGGTTGTCATACCCCCCAGGTCTGAAGTAATGGCTGAGGGCAAGATCTGTGCAGGGCCGGATGGGGGATTCCCTGTGAAAATTGGACTGGTGGAGCCATTTGAAAAGTTCTTACAATCAGATTCTGTTATGTTGGCTAGGTCTTTGATACGACGCCAAGAAAGAATACCACTCCGCCTGATGAATCTGTCATCTTCTAACAAGACTTTTCAGCCAGGAACTGTGGTTGGTAAGTTGTCCCCAATCAGTGAGATGGTAGCTGTGTCATGTACGAAGAAAGCTGCAAATAATACGCAGGAAATGCCAAAGCATATACAGGAGCTGTTTGATAGTAGCACTAAGAATCTCGAATGTCACGAAAAAGACATGGCCAGAGATTTACTTATCAGGTATTCAGATCTGTTTTCTGTGACTGATGAGGATGTTGGTCGAACCTCAATAGTTCAACACAAGATCGATACCGGGACTCAACAAGCTATCAAACAGGCACCAAGGAGCCTTCCATTTCATATGCAAAAAGAGGTCGAAGAACATGTGTCTGACATGTTGAAAAGAGGTATTATTGAACCTTCTCAGAGTGCCTGGTCATCAGCAATCATCTTGGTAAAAAAGAAGGACGGATCCAAAAGGTTCTGTGTAGACTATAGGCGGTTAAATAGTGTCACTACCAAAGACGCCTATCCCCTACCTCGTATCGATGAATCACTCAATCAGTTGAATGGTGCAAAGTGGTTCAGTACCCTCGACCTTAACGCTGGATACTGGCAGGTTGAGCTAGACCCAAAAGACAAGCCTAAGACAGCATTCGTGACCCGGCAAGGTTTGTATGAGTTCAATGTAATGCCATTCGGGCTCTGCAATGCCCCGGCAACATTCGAACGTTTATGGAGACGGTGTTGTCAGGTTTACAGTGGCAAGTATGCCTCATCTATTTATATGATGTTATTGTGTATGGGTAAACCTATGAAGAAATGCTACAAAGCCTAGAATTGGTCTTTGAAAAGTTAAGAGAAGCTGGTTTGAAGCTGAAGGCCAGGAAATGCACGCTGTTTGCAAAACACGTCAAATACCTGGGGCATGTTATATCTGAAAAGGGGGTCGAGACGGATGTGGAGAAGGTTGAAGCCGTTAAAAAGTGGCCAGAGCCAGTGAACAAGACGCAAGTAAGGTCGTTCATTGGCCTCTGCAGCTATTATAGGAAATTCATAGCAAACTTTGCCGATATAGCTCGTCCATTACATCGATTGACTGAAGCATCGGTTGTTTTCAAATGGACAAATGAATGCCAGATAGCTTTTGATGCGTTGAAAAGCAAAACTAACATCAACACCTATCCTCACGCATCCCGATTTCAGCAAACCATTTATCCTTGATACGGATGCGAGCCAAAATGTGATCGGCGCAGCCCTGTCACAGGTTCAAAATGGACAGGAGAGGGTAGTAGCGTATGCCAGTAAGGTTCTCAGCAAGTCTGAGAGAAGATACTGTGTGACAAGGAAGGAACTCTTTGCAGTAGTTACATTTATAAAACATTTCAGGCATTTCTTGTACGGACGCCAGTTTCTTGTGAGGACGGATCACAGTTCCCTTCGGTGGTTGCTTAGGTTTAAGGACCCTGAAGGGCAGTTAGCTCGATGGCTTGAGGTGATTTCGGCATATGATATGGAAATCGAGCATCGAGCTGGGCGACTGCATGGAAATGCAGATGGGCTAAGTAGAATTCCCTGCACACAATGTTTTGACGACTGGGAGAAACCAGATGTGCATGAGGACTATACAAGAACATTGAACCGGGAGGTTAAAGACGTGGGTACTGCTGAATCAAGCAGTCTAGTAGAAATGCAGGATGAAAGTCGGGATATAAGACTTGTAAAGGATTGGATGGAGGATGGGAAGCGTCCAGAGTACACTGAAGTTACTGCTGAAAGTTACATGGCCAAGTCACTGTGGGCGCAGTGGAGTAGATTGGCGCTGAAGGATGAATTGCTGTGTCGCATGTGGGAAGTTGAGGGGAGCAACAATACGGCATATCAAATTGTTATGCCGCTCTCACAGCGAAGATTTATCTTGCAGCAGATGCACGATTCAAAGACATCTGGTCATCTAGGAGTGACCAAGAAATTGAACAAGATTCGGCAGAATTATTACTGGCCGAGTCTGCAAAGTGATGTTAGGAGTTATGTTGCTGGATGCGACCAATGTGCACGAAGGAAAGCTCCACTTAAGACAGAGAGAGGTACAATGCAACCTTTACAAGTTGGTTACCCAATGAAGAGGGTAGCGACAGATATCCTTGGGGAATTCCCAGTCACAGATAAAGGGAATCGCTACATACTGGTACTGTCGGATTACTTCACCAAATGGACAGAGGCCTTCCCAATGCCTAACATGGAGGCTCAAACTGTAGCAAGACTGATTGTAGAGGAAGTAATCTGTAGGTTTGGAGTCCCTGTCTCCATACATTCCGACCAAGGCCGCCATTATGAGAGTCTTTTATTCCAGGAGGTATGCAAACATTTGCAAATCCGAAAAACAAGAACCACACCATACCATCCTCAGTCTGATGGTATGGTAGAACGGTTCAACAAGACTTTAGCTACAATGCTAAGTAATTATGTCGATGATATTCATCGGGATTGGGATGAAAGCATACCCTTTGTAATGATGGCATACAGAGCATCGCTGCATGAATCAACGGGATTCACCCCAACGGGATTCACCCCAAACATGCTTATGTTGGGTAGGGAATCTACCACCCCATTGGATATTATATATGATATGCCTTCATCCTGGAAACAGGTCCCAAAGCATGACTGGGTTTGGATTCTGCTCGATCGGATGGAACGGGTCCACCACTTGGTTTGACAACATTCAGAGGGAGCAATTCTTCGGCAAAAGCATTATCACGACATGAAGATGTCATATGAGCAATTCATTGCTGGGGATTCGGTGTATGTATATTTCCCCCCAAAGGAAAACCAGTTGCTCTCCCAAGTTGACATCGTATTGGCGAGGACCATTCCAGGTCCTGGCAAAAGTCTCCAAAGTCCTATACAAGGTCAACTGTGGACGCAACGGAAAGGAACAAGTAGTTCATTGCGACAGTATGAAAGCCTGTAAGGCTCAAGTTCTCAGAGGCGAGGGTACCGAGCAAGGGTTCAGTGACCCTCCAAATATTGATATAGATATCGAAGAACAGGATGATGACTTTAGATCATCCAACACAAATGTTGAAGTTACAGACGAGTTGGTTGCTGAGAACCGACCAAAACGCAAAAGACGTACTCCTACTTGGCTACATGATTATGTTCAGGACTAGAACCTGAATTTCAGTTGCATATATGTATAAATTCTATATCCCAGAGTATGTCTATCCTATGATAGGACCAGTAGTCCTGCTATTGTTTGTTTTTGTTCGTTTGCATCAAAAAGGCTGAAATCATATGTAGTAAGATTGACTTTTGGAAGCTTAATGCGGTAATATTCAGACAGATATTCTTTGATTATAATGTTGACCTTAACTTCTTTATCATTAAGATATGTATGTATATCAAAAGTTTTCATAACTTGAATTGACAATTTCATTCTTCATTGTTTCCATATCTCATTATTTCTTCTCATTAAATCATTTATCATTATCCCTTTATTGTTTTATCGTGCGAGGACGCATGATGAATAGAGGAGTAGGTAATGTGATGATTAATGGTCGGGCTCGGAAAAGTCGGGCTCGGGATGTATCTAGCTATTACGTAAACCAGGCTTTATTGCTGTGCATTACGAAATCGTCCGAGGGTAGTTCGAGTGCACATCAGTATATAAGGCGGTGATGAGTGATATTTCGCCAGTTCATTGTCGGAGCTCAAAGGAGTAAGATCGCAGCAGAAGCGGTAAGGCGAGAATAAATTCAACCCTGGTTATTTTTAGTATACAGTGGCTAGTATACTGGTTTTAGGGTGTTATACAGTGAATTAAAACTGTTTGTTATATTTCGATATAGTTGTACTTAAGTTCCGTCTGGGTATAGGACAGATCTGGAGATAGATCCGAGACACGTACTTGTATAGGATACATACCTGTCCCGAGGATACATACCTGCCCGGACACAGACCATATGCCTAATTAGATTTGTTTGCTCTTATATTAGGGATAGGTAATCCTAAGACTTATCTGTATATATTGACTCGTTCTTATTCACATCATTTTTCGTAATTATTGCTTATTGCTATTTTTCTATATGCAAGGTGAAGATAACGAACAGTGATCAATCTCATAACTCCTACAAGCAATACAAAATAGATAGTTGGGCAAACACGGACCCCTGGACACACCAGAGGTGGGATCAGGTGCCTAGGAGGAGTAAGCATCCCCTGTTATATATATACAATCATTTATCGATCATTGTCTTGATCTATCCAAAATTACGGGCCCAAACACGTTACAGTAATAACTAAATTAATTTTTCTACAAAAGAAACAAGACCCCTCGATCCTAAAAAATAGAACTTAAGATCTGTCACTTTCCATTAAAAAAAATCTATTAAAAAGGTTCTTTCCATCATTTTGAAACTTGACGTAACCGGAAATGCCTAGGGCTAACCAAATCTGAGGGCGCGTGTAAAATTCGGGTAAAAACGGTGTTCCGGCAGTAACTCGAAAATGTGCTATTGTGAGTGCTGTATCTCACTTTTAACTCAACAACTGATATCGACATTTTGGTTGACCATTCGAAATACGTTAGTTAAGCATTGTAAACAATAAAAATGGGAAAATAAAATTTGAAAATTCCCAGGTCAAAACCTGTCCATGTCCCTTTAAAGCCATGATACATAAAGAAAACGATGATTAAAACCTTTTGTTTCTATCTCTGAAGTTATTTGTGATAGCGTCATCTGGATAAGATTAGACAAAAAAACCTCTTTGACCCCGGAAAAGATGTTTACATTGCCTTTTCGTATATCCCACCTGAGGGAAGTGTTTTTCACTTCGCCTATAATATTGATATATTTGATGTCATAGAAGTTAGTATTGCAAATTATAAATCTCTTGGAAATGTTATAGTAATGGGGGACTTAAACAGTAGATGTGGATATGTTGACTTTATTGAATCGGATGTCATGTAGAACACTTTACACAATCATATTTTAAGCGTTCTAAGCTATATGCCTGATGAAGAAATCCCAAAACGAAATTCTGAAGATCTCATTATACCAATGGACGGGCCCTAATATCCGTATGTAAATCCGCGCAGCTGAGAATTCTTAATGGTAGATCTAGCGATGAAAAAACTGGGAAAGTAACTTTCTGTAATGCAAGAGGAACTAGTTTGATAGATTATGCGCTTGTCAAATATCATTTCTTGTCAGATGAATTGTGTAATTTCAATGTTGGCGATTTCAATTTATGCATTCTGATCATGCATCAATATCTCTCACATTAAAAGCAAAAAAAAAAAAACAAAACAAAAATGAAAAACCAAAAATTACCACAGTATTAACCGCACTTATCCTTTGAAAACAATAAAGGTATCATTGAATATTAATTCAGTAGAGGAAATTAAAAAACACATGGGCCATTGTGCACAAATATAAAATCTTCCTTGGAAATCATCGACGAATCCCCTGACGGGGTCAACAGTTCGGGAAAGTCTTTCACCGGTACGATTTCAGAAACATTTAAACCATTTTGCGAAAAAGAAATTAAGTATAACCATAAAAAAAAAACACAATAAAAACGTCCTTTCAGGAGACAATCCATGGTTTGATAATCAATGTAGAACCTTACTTAAAGAATACAGGAACAATCTGTCTATCTTCAATTACTCTAGGAAATGGGATAATCATGAAAAACTCGTTGCTTCTAAAAAGAAATATAAAACCGTAGAAAATAGGCTAAAACGAAAATATCAACGACACGAGGGAAACAAACTAGAACTGCTCCGCGTATCTAACCTCAAATTTTTTCCCGCATGTTCAAAGGTTCTAGGAATAAAATAAATACAACTTTAATGAGAAATGATTTTTATGAACATTTCAAACACATTGCTGTAAGTCTATGTATGGTGAAGTGAATAATTTTGTGAAAGTTAATGGTCAATTGTCTGAATATTTTTCTTTACAAATAGGTCTTATGCAGGACGAAATATCACCTATTGAGATGGTTCAAAACAGGGCGCTAAAATACTTCCTCGATGTTCATCGTTGACGAAAAACTCTTCAAAAACGTCAAGTCCTTTTATCAAACAATGTTAAATTCAATGTGAATAAATGCAAAATTAACGAAATATGTTTGTAGTCCATCCATTCACCTTCACAAGGCGAGGTTTTGTCATTTATACGTACCATCCACACAATTTAACTTGTGAGGATGAATACAAAGATGTAGTCAATTTCTGACACACTAGCTGTTTCGTTTAGAGAAAGTTGTGTCGCACTTCTGACACACTGTGTGCCGCTAGCTGAACAGCTCTGTCACACTGATTTGTTTGCCGCAAACTTACGGAACGTATGAAGCAAACTTTGCATTTTGGTAAGGGTATGAACTTGATTTACATATTTCCCACCATTGTAACATTTGATGATATCGTGATTAATTTTATGCGATACTTTCCGAATGGTGGTTGCCATTGGAAACAAGAAGACAGAATGTAGGTACCTTTCCTTCAGTTGTTACCTGTACCGCTCATTGATTTTTTGCTGAAGTCTTTAGCACACTGGTAGACACATATACTCAATTAGTTTTCAAAGTAACAAGCATCGCTAAAATGGGATCTGTAATTTGAAAAATATATTGGGGATAATGTCAGAAAATTTCCACAGCGTCACACTCCATACCGTTACAGCGGTAACATTACATTGGTGAGGTGATCTATGCGAGACGGTGTGGAAATTCTTTAAATTAAGTTTATAAAGCTGACATAATTCCTAGTTACAAAAAAGCCAGTATTTTTCAAATAGAAACACATCGATTTGCTGAAAGGAAATTTTCTAACAAGAATACCACAAACGGTATATCACACATGTACGCCTGTCGGACAGTATTGACAAAATTTTAGTACAATATAAAATCTAATTAAAATTATATTCTTTGAGTGTAGCGATATACGTGAGCTTAATCAAAGGATTTAATTTTAAAAAGGATCTAATTTTAATTAGATTGGTACAATATCGGTATTCACAATAAGAAAAAGTCCAGGAAACTATTTGAACTGCTTTTAGCCCTAAAGTAGGTCATGATGCACCAATTAAGCTGAAATGCAAACTGAACTTGCATTTCTCCAAGAGGAAGTTTGTGACTAAAATTCGGGATAATATCTGTATCCGTAAGGAAATACAGTACGGAAAACTGTTTGACCTACTTTTAATCTTAAAGTAGGTCAGAGTAAACCAATCCAGCTGAAATGCAAATTAACTCTTACGCTTCTTCAGGGAGAAATTGTGACCGAATTTCAACGCTGCGCATGCATCCGTTACGGAAAAAAAGTCGGGAAAACATGATCTCGGACGAACGGCCAGCCGGACGCACGGACAGCGCCATAATATGCATGTACCGTACTACGTTCCGGACGTCTAACAGAAGAAGAAATATCGTTTCAGAAACACCATGACGAAGCTTAAATCTGGTGCAGTGGCACATGTCAGAATCCTATGGAAGACAATTGAGTATCAACTGGATGACCTCACAGGGTTCTGACTACTTCTTAAATTAAGATGCAGAAAACAGCTAATCTTTTTTAACGATGGTAAACACGGCCGCAGAGAGGACACGGGAATACAAAACGTGATTAAATCGGATTTCCTTAGGCATGCTGAATATATTGAAAAAGAGGAAAAGATATATATAAGGAGAAAAGACAATGAAGAATGACCATCTAGAAAGTGTCTTTCCGACGGAGATGCAAAGACAATACGAAGACAATGTCGAGAAGGGAAAAGACAACAGAAAAAGAGCAAAATCGCAGCACGATCTAAAAACCCTCCAATGCCTGTTTTCGGAACAAGATTAAGCGTGTCTAGATGGAGACTAGGAAGAAATTCCAACCATGATTTAAAAAAGGGAGGGGGTATTAGCATCAGGAGAAGCCAAACAGAAGGTTACGGAATTTCTTGAAGAAGACATTGATTTGACGCCTGACAAGAAGGACATGATAACAACGAACAAGATCAAAACAAGCATTCTGAGAGTATTCCATGACAATACAAAGTCCCATACCGGTGGCAGAAATTATTGGACCTCAACAATATTAACAGTTCATTGTGTAAGTTATGGTAATGGGGAAAGTCGTGGAACCGGATAGGAATGGTTGGAAATCAACTACTATTCAGGCTGTCACAATTTGAGTTTGTTTTATTATGCTTGTTATGGCGTTCCATAGTTTGTTCTCATCATATAGTCGTTACGGATAGTTGGTCACGGCTGTCAGACCGGTTTGTAAATGCTTACGTGTTAGTTCTGACCAGGCCGTGGAAGTGGGAAGGTGTGTCCGCCCAATGTGTGAAAATGATAGACCTGTGTGGTCGAGTTTTACCTGTGTGGTTTACTGGGCCTGCGTTGTATGTACATTTAGTACGGGTGTTCGAATGATGTTCCTGTATGGAAAGTGAGAACACAATTTTGAGCATTTCGACAGCGGTGAGTGTGAACTGTTTATTTTTGTTTACGTTAGGAAATTTTTTTACTCTATTTAAATTTATGTAACCAGTTTATTTGTATTACACAATATACCCGACATATGCAAGTTTTCAGTATATAATGTATATGTAAAAACCCCGACTGTTACTGTGTAATTATAGGTGACCAGCTGTGTGTGTTATTGTATGGCTCGAGTAGGTGCTCGCAACATGTATAACATGGCGTTCTGAGATATTTGAACAGCGTTGGAGAACGACCTATAGAAATACAGGAAATACGTTCACGGCTACAGAAACGTTGAGCGAGTGATGGACAAAGTGTCACCACGTGTCTGAAGACAGCCAACGACTGTTGTGTAAAGTGTGGTAACTTCTTAGTCAACGTATTTTGTTTCGCCATCCTGTGTAACATTTAATTTCGAATTCAAGAGACAAGTCTGCTGGTTTTCTTACATAAGGCAACATAACGTAACATTTAGCTTTAGTCGGGTACAGGTGTAATCGTCTGTAAATTCATATTTTTTTTCGTTTTGTTTTTGTGTGTATGCGTGTTGTTGTGTGCATGCGTGTGTATGAATGTAGATGTTACTTGCTATATTAGTGAGCACGATAATAAACTTATTTGCACATACTCTTGATCTTTCTTCAAAGAACGGTTTGCAGCGAGGGATTATTTCCATGCCATTATTACAAATTGTGACACAGGCAGTAAAAAAGACAAATTCATAATTAGGTGTAGGTCTTTATCGAAGTCATTGAAATGAAGGTGATCATGAACAATACAGCTACGTTGTTTTATTTACTATGATAGAAGTTTTAATGAGTGCAGTACTCTTCTCTACAGAAATAAGAAACTTGGATGTCAACTTTAAGCTGGTGTGGATGTGACTCCACTAGTTATCAACTTTGTAGAGGCGAACGAAAAATGTATCGATTATCAAATGAATATCGGCAAGCACGAAAAACTGATTATTCATACTAATATTCGAAGTCCAGAGGTCGTAAATTAACACAGCGAAAAATCAAACAATTCAATCTGGCCTGTAACATGTTATGCGACAAAGCAATGTACCAAATATGAAATAAATATCTGGAAGCACAACAACAAAATCCAGAATCTGATAATTCATGCTATCTTTTTTAAGTCCAAGGGCAATAACTTAGTGAAAAGTCAACACCTCTAGGTTTTAAGGGGTCTTTGTTCGACCTACTCATAATTTTGAAAAAGGTGAAGAAATTAAACCCCGATCATTTCATTTTTTTAAAGAAATATTATACATTATTCGATTGTTGTTTTTTTTTTTTTTTTTTTTTTACAAAGACATATTGCTTTTAATAGACATACAAATCGGTAGCTGTCATCTACATCAAATTAAGAGTATAGGTAAATATTTAGCCATTGTCAGTGTTTTTTCCTCGGTCGTTTGCCACGACTGTTTTTCTGGGTATCGGGTTTTACACTGCTCTCACTCGGCACTGTTTCAGCCACCCTTCTGGACACGATTAAAATCAGGAACAACACCACTTCCCCGACAGCCAACAAAATGACACTGATTGGAAGATATGCTGAAACATAAATGAAATTCATATAATGTTTATTTATCACGGTTACTGCAAAGGATAAAATTCATACACACCTCGCTTGCACTAACTTCGTGTTTTGCTAATACAACAATAAAGTCGATAACTTATAATGCAAATTTATAATCATAAAAACTAATCAATTTATGGTGCAAAATAAATACTTGGTCCCACTACTGGTGTGTCCAGGGGTCCGTTTTCCCCCAGCTATCTATTTTGTATTGCTTTTGGGATTTGTAAGATTGATCACTGTTCGTTATCTTCATCATCTCACCCTTTTCATTAGTGAAAAAAAATATATGCCTAGTCCGATTCGGAAACTGCGTCACGGTGACCTAATTTGTAGAGGTATATATAGGTAAACGATCGGCTGTACATATCTGAGCCGTAGTAGAGTAGAAATAAAGTACTTGCTTTTATGTGTATTGCAGGATAACTTCCATGGTTTCGAAATGTTGTTTGAAATATCACAGCCTCGGCTAACGCCCCGACTTTTACATTTTAAAACAACATTCCCCCACCTAATCGGAGGATATCCTGCAACATACACGAAAACGCGATCATTATTTCTTAAATAATAACATGTTTATCTGACTAATTTATCTATATTGCTAAAACTCGGTAATGCTGGAATGAGTCGGTTTCACATGCTTGTTCACCTCATGCTAATGTAACTGTCTCAGGGGTGATGCCTAACAGCTTCATGTTTATACCTTGTGACTGTTGAATTAGCGGTACTAATGACGGCTATATTTACACCTTGTGACTGTTGAACTAGGGTACATGTACTAATGAAGGTCATGTTTATACCTTGTGACTGTTGAATTAGCGGTACTAATGGCGGTCATGTTTACACCTTGTGACTGTTGCACTAGCGGTACTAATGAGAACCATGTTTATACCTTGTGACTGTTGCACTAGCGGTACTAATGAGGCCATGTTTCTACAGTACCTTGTGACTGTTGCACTAGCGGTACTAATGAGAACCATGTTTATACTTTGTGACTGTTGCACTAGCGGTACTAATGAGGCCATGTTTCTACAGTACCTTGTGACTGTTGCACTAGCGGTACTAATGAGAACCATGTTTATACCTTGTGACTGTTGCACTAGCGGTACTAATGAGGCCATGTTTCTACAGTACCTTGTGACTGTTGCACTAGCGGTACTAATGAGAACCATGTTTATACCTTGTGACTGTTGCACTAGCGGTACTAATGAGGCCATGTTTCTACAGTACCTTGTGACTGTTGCACTAGCGGTACTAATGAGAACCATGTTTATACTTTGTGACTGTTGCACTAGCGGTACTAATGAGGCCATGTTTCTACAGTACCTTGTGACTGTTGCACTAGCGGTACTAATGAGAACCATGTTTATACCTTGTGACTGTTGCACTAGCGGTACTAATGAGGCCATGTTTCTACAGTACCTTGTGACTGTTGCACTAGCGGTACTAATGAGAACCATGTTTATACCTTGTGACTGTTGCACTAGCGGTATTAATGAGGCCATGTTTCTACAGTACCTTGTGACTGTTGAATAAGTTGTTCTAGTGATGTGGATGTTTCTACAGTACCTTGTGACTGTTGCACTAGCGGTACTAATGAGGCCATGTTTCTACAGTACCTTGTGACTGTTGAATAAGTTGTTCTAGTGATGTGGATGTTTCGGCAGTATCTATCCGCCCACTCCCTGCTTCTCTGTACTGCAAGAGTTCACTTTGCATATCGTCCACTTTCTTTTCCAAGTCTGCAAGAGCTTTGTCCTTCCCATTAAGTCTGATTTCTGTAATTGTTTAGACAAGGTAATAATACACCAGAGAAATCGGATATGGATGGAAAGGAGAGATTGTATACATATCTGAAATTAAAAACTGGGGGGGGGGGGGGGTTGTTGTTGTTGAAAATTTCAAATGCAGTTTTAGTTTAATCTGAAAAAAGGGTTAAAAGGAAAAAGGGTTAGCAGTTGACACTTAAACCCACTGATCTATTACATGTAAACTAGGCAAGTCGATTCAAAAGATGTCTGTATATACCATATTTATGCTATTCTGTTTCTGATGAGCCGTTTGGCTCAAGGATAATAAAGAACTTGAACTTGAAAAGGAACATAGAAGTACTTATTGCTTTTAATTTTAGCATACACGTTTCAAAAGAAAGTCAACTGGAAGAAATGGTAAATATCCAGCCAATGATGTTACTATAAGCATGATTTTCAATGTTGACCATATTTACAGTAGTCTTATACCATTACTTTGTAATTCAAGGTAGCCACAATGTGGATTTATCATTCGCTTTAAACTTCTATTGTCTTCGTCTCAATTTCCTTTCGGGTCCCAAAAATAAACTTTAGTTTCGGTTTCGATCATATTTTTGTTTGTTATTCTAACTGTAACACAGTCGTGCATACTTTGATCTACTATAAGTTGATGGTGTTCCCCTTGCCTCTCTTGCAGCGCTAGTACCTCTGTTTTGTTCGTCTGCAGATATTCCGTGACCTTTTGGCACTCTCCCATAGCTGCGTCCTTAGTTTTCGTGAGCTCCGTTTCTAATGATGTAATGTTTCCCTGTAAAATCTCGTGTATCCACCTCTCGTGGCTCAATACACGGGATGCAATGTCATGAAGTTCGCTGCGATTTGTCTCGGACATTATTTGGACATTATTGGAATTGTCTTTGAAAAAATCTACAACAGTGCTGAGAAAACAACTGATTGCCACCGACGCCACGATTCTGGAAATATAATGCACCGACAGAATAATTAGGTCTCATTGAGTTCTCCATGAGTTATAGAATAAAGAATTAAATAAAAACTCACGAGCTAGCCTGCATGGTACTTCGTGTTCTACCCACGTCACGTTATGATATACCGGCCATGTCAGTAATCAGAACCGAAAGCACTTACAAGTGTGTGTGTGTTTATACGCAGAGAAACATTTACTACCGGTACTATTATTAGTCGCACGTGTGAGGTAGCGGTTTAATTCATACACCTACCTATACATATATAAATACGTTTTATCTTTATCAACTTGATCAAACTTGAGCCAGTGGTTACAGATAAACCCTGGCTGATACTATATCGATAGACAATACAACAATATATTATACCAGGATATAAATAATATAGTATTCATTGTTACGCGGGACTATATCTCATTACACTCGAATGCACTTTTTTCTTTAGTATTTTTCATTAATTTGTTTTTAATATTTCATCATTTGTAGTTTTCAATAAAAAAAAAAAAACACTATGGAACACACAGGTGACCTCTGCAGGCTGAGAACTACTCTCTATATACACTGTATACGTGTAGCAGCTAGCAATATACTGTAAATAGCCCTACGAGTACATAATCTGTGTTCATGGTTAACTGCTATGATAAAGATGAGACAGAGGGATTTTCTTCTTTTCTTTTCTATAAATATATGTATATATTCATCCAATACATCTGATGTATATCATCCTTTAAATAAACTATATTTTATCCATTATTTGTCTGACAATGCTACTTTCGATTGTTCTGCAATTCTAAGTGAAGGTAAATTACACTTGCGAGAAGCTACACATAAATCTCTGGCGTAAAAAGAGAAGTAAAAAAGTCAAAAGGAATTTGTTTGAGATAAAGAGAAGTTATATTCTGTATATTGTTTTATATTTGCATGCATTTTCCAAATCGTTGAAATTAATGATTTCAACTCAACTCGTTGAAAAAGTCAATATAAAATTTCAGTTATATGTACACATATGTTGCACCGAAGCGGGAATTTTCCCTAATCGGAGGACTGACCTTCATTCATATCTATACTCATTGCGTATTTGCCATTTAAATACCTGAGGGATTACCCAGTACTAGGGACAAGCCTAATACATTTTATGTGTCAATACATTATACATATAGTCTAAACATAATTTTCGAAACCGTGAAAATTAATTTGTCTTCTTTTTTTCCTGAGTATTAGATACAATGTACATACGGTTACATGTTACGAGTGCATCAAATATTTAAAATTCTATACTACTACAATCCAAACCAAAAGCTCTTATACTCGTATGTATTGTTTTCTACAACCAACAATTGGCAACTACACATGACCCTGGCCACAAAACAAAATATGAGAAGTCTAATACGCATTAATAAAGTTCAACATTATTCGAAGTACATGCACCTGTAAAAAATGATTCAAAATAGCAATTTGCTACTGGAATACATATAAACTCAAACTGCTTAACGGTTATTTACCTTGTTTGGCCTTAAAGCTTTTCTTCCAAAGCTTTGCAAAGTTCACAACGGTTTTTCGTAAAAGGCACCATGCCTTTGAAACGCCCTTTGCCAACAACTTTCATTCAGAAAAACATACAAGTTCTCGTTAGCAGCCTTGACTATTAAAACACAGGTACATGTATTGCATGCTGTATTCGGCGTGTTTATTGAAAGTCCTATTCACAAACTAAACAGTCTCCAGGTAGGAAGCATACTTCAAACTCGGAACATGGTAATAAACAGAGATTTGACATGAAACAAAATTAAATTATAAAAACTAGAAGCGTGTTTCAATCAAGGGAAAAAATCTAGATGGAAAAAAAAAATGTGTTCGTGATGGAGTCGAACCCGGTCGTTTTAAAAATAGAAAATCTCTTTACATAAAAGAGTCGTCGACTTTATCCACTGAACCACGCAGTAGATCATAAATCACCAAGGAAAATTAACGTACAGGTGAAGTTGAAATAATACCAGTGAAGTCGTTTCGATTTTTTTAAATTTACAAAAAAATGTCCTCGTGAAACAAAATTTCAAAGCGATATTTTTTTAAGAAGAAAACTCGAAGAACATATTCATGCTAAATTTATTTTGTTTCACGGAGGCAGTTTTTCTGAAATTCGGGGATATACCCCTCCATTTTAACGCTAAAAATCAAAAACTATTGAATTATTAAATCAAGACATACGTTCCAATTGGTTTTATCATATCAATCTTTCATGCAACACCTTCAGGGAAATTAACATGAGACGTGCAACAGCTTCTATTGTGGAAATTCTAAGATTGTATGATACAACTAAAGCTATGCCGTCAAAATCAAAGATCTATCTCAGTGGCACTTGCATCGCTTGGGGAACTAAATTCGCCAGTGTTACCACACAGTCGAGAACAGTTGTGTTTCAAAACAAAAATCAGTAATATTTTGTTAGTCTTAATGTACTTTTATCTGCAGTTATATTTCATCAATTTCAACCGAAAAAATATCGTGTTTTTTTTTTATTGATTGTTTTTTTTAAACTTGTCGACCATTTTGTAAATAGTTCAGTTAATGACTTGAATACCGACGTGATTTTTCAGTACAGTAATTCTATTTATAAATTGTATTAATTTTGTGTTCAACCCGCCAGATTTTCCGCGTAACATGGTGGAAATTTTTATTAAAATCGGACCAGATTTAGAGATATTAGTTCGGGAGAATATCTTTGAAGAACAGTCACTTTGTATGATTCATACTGGGATATTATTATGAGTTTAACTTAGTATGCGCTATTTTAGCTGACCACAAATCATTTTACTTTCTATCTTATATTACATTGACCAGACAAGATCTGTGGAGATTCAGATTCCTCACGTAACTTTACATGTCCGCCCGATGTGAGCACAAAGTTTGTACAATCACGTATATCCGAGGTTTCCCCGAGTTACATTCGTGTGGACTTCCTCCGGGAAGCAGTGTTCACGTCCGAGGTTTCCCGAGTTATGTTCGAGTGGACTTTCTCCGAGAAGTGGTGCTCACGTCTGAGGTTTCCCGAGTTACATTCGTGTGGACTCCCTCCGGGAAGCAGTGTTCACGTCCGAGGTTTCCCGAGTTATGTTCGAGTGGACTTTCTCCGAGAAGCAGTGTTCACGTCCGAGGTTTCCCGAGTTATGTTCGAGTGGACTTTCTCCGAGAAGCAGTGTTCACGTCCGAGGTTTCCCGAGTTATGTTCGAGTGGACTTTCTCTGAGAAGTGGTGCGCTCACGTCTGAGGTTTCCCGAGTTACATTTGTGTGGACTCCCTCCGGGAAGCAGTTGTTCATTGAAAGGGTCAATAGTTATGCAATATATACATGTATTCATGATAGAACTATTATGTCAGACTTCAGACTTGAAAATTTCGTTTTACACACTGAATAAAGTAACAAATCTTATTCATACTTTGTAAGATATATGACCTTTAGTCAAATCATACTCTGCAACCTCCCCAGAATCGACTGGTATAAACTATGGATGTACTGCGGTGTGATGGCCGTCCAGATACTTCGAGGAACACATGGTACATGTACCTACTTGTATTCTCCATCCTACCAACACATCTCTATATTTTTCTTTTCATGTGTAGCCATAAATCTTTTAATGTTGATGTCGGGACTTTGTGCTGGCCAGTTCATCGTTGTTATTGCTGTGAATAAAATCCTAGGTTAAACGATTCTTGCTCTTAATCAACTTGAGAACAACAGATGAATTGCATCGAGATTCTTGCATAAATGTATCTTAATTTTGAAGAAAAAATCATTGTCGATTTTGGTGTGCAAATACTTTTTTCATTCAGTCATTTACACTTGTTAGTCCGTATGTCTGCACTTAGTCTCGACGGTCCAACCATCAGATGTCTGTGTGGTTTTTTCCCCTGTTCTTTGTGGTACGGATAAGTACATTGTAAGTACGGGCAAGTACATTGATAAAATGTTTATAGATGTGTAATGTTGATATATACATATAGGAGAACATTTTGAGTTGGACCGGGAATCCAACCTGGGACCCATGCATTACTAGTCGGATGCTATAACCACTGAATTATACAGGACGATATCCACAGCGCATATATTCCCAAATACTACGTTCCTCCTTCTTAAATTGTCTTCGCCCTCAGAGACGCATAGCAATCAGATTCATTTGCCCCCGGCAGGACATACTTTACCTGCAAATCCATGGCTGGCAGACTTGTCAATGTAAGAATAAATATGTATATATATCTACGACATAGGCAGGAGAATTTTTTAAACACGATACAGAACCGTTTGCATACTCGTTGTTCAAAGCACACCTCCACAAGGTCAACTGATCAAGTCGGATGGTCCATGGTGGCCTCACAGTGCTCTAGATATGATCCAGACACAATTTTAACACGCATAGCCACAAAATTCCAAGAACAAAGCTACAGTGCACCCCTTCCCCCCAAGATACACTAAATGACCTAGTTATTTGATACTCTTAAGTCTCACAGAGTACAAAATATGATGCGGGCACAATTTGAGTATGAATAGGCATGATTCCAGAAAGAGGCGAGTGACTTACTTTCAAAACATCATTTTATTGGTAATATTTTCCCTATATTTATAATATGATATTACCTGAATAAACGAACGAATAAAGAAACAAAGGAAATGTTGGGTTATCCCACATCTTTCCCCTTGATGCATTAGTTGACCAGGTTGGACAGTCCTTATAGGCTTCACAGTATGCAAGCTATGATCTGGACATGGTTTGTGTGTGCATAGTCACAAAATTCCAGAAAGAGGTCGCTGTTACCTATTTTGGGATTATGGCATGCCTTTCCTCCTAGACGCATCAGCTGAACCGGTTTCAAAGTCCTGGGTATCACAATGTGAAAGCAATCTCTACCCAGAGTTATCGTTCCTTACACTCACTTACACCTCTGTAAACGTCTCAAGGGTTTTACAAGATTTTTGTAAAATGGCACGTATGCTCAAATAAAGTATGGTTTTGACTTCAGTTACAAAAATATACGTAAATAAATAAATATTGAGCAGATGTTAAGTCTTTTTGTGACACAAGAAGCATTGGTTTGGGTTGAAACGTAGATATTGGGTAGTTCTATTGCACCAGGCCTATACATAGGTACATGAAGAATATATAGTAATGGGAAAAAAATCTACTAGTTGCTTGTCCTACATTTTCCCGATATTTTATAAAATAGCTCTTAGTTTTATTAGCCGTAAAAAAAGTGGATTTACATGTGGAATAACATTGCTCACTTTGAGACGTTAACAGAGGTGTAAGTGAGAGCAAGGAACGACAACTCTGGGTAGAGATTGAATGTGAAAGATACAACCCCGACATGAAAAAGCTAAAATCCTAACGCACCAACCCAGACCATAGAATGGCTAAAACAAATATCCACATACATCATAGATGCTTTGTTCTGGTCTCTGTAGCTTGTATCAACATCGCTAGCCAAGATTTTGATAGCTACTCTCAACTTTAATTCTATCCTTGGTAGCTGGAATTAGTCAACATAATTAGTCGGTAATGAACCTGTTGTTTCAATGCATTTTATTTCCGGATAAAAGCAACAACCTTTCTGCTTCCTATAAAAAAAAATTTATGTAGTACAAAATATAAAAATTGACCAGCACTTTCATTGTTTATACATGTATATCTTTATCATGCAAACAACCTCGCTGCAGATCTGTAGTTCTCTGGGAATATATCGGGGAGGGGGGATATCTGGCTTGTCCCAACATTTTCACAGAGCTACAGATCTGTATCTCACAAACAAACTAGATATTTGTTCCTAATATACATTCGATTAACCACAAAAGGCAAAAAATAGCAGTGCTGTCTGGCTCACTCTAAAAGTAATATGTGATCAAGATGCTTTAGGGATGAAAATATGCAAATATCCCAAAGCAATGAAATATATGATCATTCTATAGTGTTGAAATGTACAATGGTTAAAAAATATGCAAATGTACAATGGATGTATAATATGCAAATATACAATGGTCCTATAATATGCAAATGTACAATGGATGTATAATATGCAAATATACAATGGTCCTATAATATGCAAATGTACAATGGATGTATAATATGCAAATGTACAATGGTCCTATAATATGCAAATGTACAATGGTGTTATATAGTGTGGAATTGTACAATATTTCTTTAATATGCATTTGTTCTATAAAGTGGAAATGTACCTGATTTTATAATGTATAGAAATAAAGTGGTCATATAGTGTGGAAATTTGTAATGAGTCTATCATGTGAAAATGTGCAGTGATTCCATAGTGTGGAAATGTACAAAGCAAATGAACTTAATGCATAATGAATGTCATCCTGACATTTGAAAAAAAAAGTAGTATCATAATATTAAGCTAATAACAAATTCATTCTTTTAAATACTCCATTAATTTTGTCTTTAGATGCTCCTTTTGTTTCTGGGAAAAGGACTTATTGATGCTGAGGAAACAGTTCTGATCTTTCAATGATCTCAGTTCCTTATGCCAGTCTGCAGATTTTAAACTCGGACTGCACAACAAATTTCCAAGGTCTTCCGATTCCCTGTGTCCACAGTACACCACTATCACTTTCCCTGTCAAACAAGTCAATAGCACTCGATCAGTAAAACTTACAGTAATGTTAATCATTTAACTTATCTTTATGGGCAATGAGGATTATCATTTTTATTTCTAGGATATTTAATATTTAGTTCTAGAATATTTAAAAGAATCGTGTAGTAATATTTGGACATAATTTACCTTTTCTTTGAAAGCACATGACTAGTTTTCATCAAATTGCAAAAGAAAATTAAAAATCTATGGGGTAAGGGGAGCTAAACATTGTGACATTCTGATTCAATGCATCCCTAGGGCCTGAGAAGCGAGTTCTTTATGAAATGATGCAATCTTAAAATATTCTTTACTCGGGGACATCCAGCAAATAATACAGGCATGATAAGCAAGGATACCTCAAACAACATTGTGAAATCATGGCCTCTGGGTCAGGGGTCCTGGTGCTAAGGTGGTTTTTATGTTTTATATATATAAATGCATTAAATTCTTTAAAAAAATCTTCTTTACCCATCGACAGATTTAAGGAAAAATGAAAAGCATGCTAATGAAGAGCATGGAACCCACTGCCAAAATTATGAAATTCATTACCCCTAGACCAGGAGTTCAGACTCTGAGGTGGTGCTTGATGGAGTTATAGTGAAAGGGCATAATTCAATACTTTAACACCTCCTTTACTTCTAAATGTAGCAGTCAGCTGGGTTCGATCGCCGGTGGCCAGTAAGCTCTGTTGGTAGAGCACCTGAGGTCTGTTCAGCAGAGTGGACCCTCACCTCTAGCACCAAAGGATTAGGCCTATTTTGGGAATGTTCGTGTGTGCCCACTCTGCGGAACAGGCCTCTGATTAGAGATTTAGGGGGCTTGGGTTCTGATCTCAGTCTGGCCCATTGCATTTTCTCCCTGTGACATATATTTTGTTGATAAATACTGTTAGTCTATGATTGGTTATATAAGACATGCAGCTGTCTATAACTGGGAAAGGGCTTCAGTTTTTAAGGCATTTTCATTCAGTATAAAGTTATTCCAAACGGAACATTTAGTATAAAGTTATTCCAAACAGAACATTCAGTGTAAAGTTATTCCAAACAGAACATTCAGTATAAATTAAGTTATTCTCACAGAACATTCAGTATAAAGTTATTCCAAACAGAATATTCAGTATAAAGTTATTCCAAACGGAACATTCAGTATAAAGTTATTCCAAACGGAACATTCAGTATAAAGTTATTCCAAACAGAACATTCAGTATAAAGTTATTCCAAACAGAACATTCAGTTAAATTTATTACATTGAGAACATTCAGTATAAAGTTATTATAACAGAACATTCAGTATAAAGTTATTCCATCTAGAAGAGCATTCAGGATTTTTTAAAGCTCTAGTCATTATAATGGAAATGCTTAGCAACATACCTCCAAGTTTTAGGATGCTTCGAACGCAACTCACTTTCAAATCGCCGATTTCTTGTTCTGATTCTAAGATTATGTGACGGTCATTTCTCTCCACAAATAACACTGTAACCTAAACAAATGTAGTATTTCAAAAATAAATATTTACATAACACACCCATGACATCTTAATTCAATTTATTTCTAAATAAAAGTACTGACCTCAACATACAAACATATTAATATGATATCACACAAAAAATAAATGTTTAAGATGTTTGTTCTTTGGGGGATATATAGAAACAATAGAGATATTGGGGGGGGGGGGGGGGGGGGGGGGAGGGTAATTTCTGCATGATTGGGTTTGCTGTTTGGTGTTGGATAAACTTACTGGTTAAATACCATTGATGTAGCTTTTCCAATGTGTTCTTAATCCTGCGACAGCACAATGGCTGCACTTTTCATTGTGCAGATTTGATTATTAATAGTATCACAATATAAATGTTCAGATCCATACTAAAGACCTGATATCAACACTTATCTCCTCAGAGAAAACACTTTGATCCACACCATAGACTAAATCTAAACAGTCACCTCAAATAAAACACTTAGATCCACACCATACACTAAATCTAAACAGTCACCTCAAATAAAACACTTAGATCCACAACACAGACTTGATATGGACACTTTATTCTAATAAAATACTAAGATCTTCACCTAAGTTTTGATCTGAACAGTCACCCCAGATAAAACACTTAGATCCACACCTAAGACTTGATCTGAACAGTCTCTGCAAATAAAACAATTAGATCCACACCACAGACTTGATCTGAACAGCCTCCTCAAATAAAACACTTGGATCCCTACCTGAGATTTGATCTGAAGAGCTTCCTCCTTTCTAGAGATCCTGAGGAATTCTGTTTGCAGATTTCTAGTGATGTCTTCCAGCATCACTTTATGTGCTTTCTGTCTGCCATCATTGAAACTGACAATGGTCACTAATTTCTGTAGCCTTGCAGAATCCTGGATAAAAAAGTCAAACAGGTTAACAAAAGAAAACTGTTAAGATCTAACCAAGAGCATTCAACAACTATAGATTCCATCATCTACTGCCAGCTTGACTAAATCTCTTTGTCTGAAAGATGGAGATGAAAAATAATACAATGATAGTATGACAAGAATATAATTACAATAAATACTCATATTCTGAAATATTATGCAATTACAGTTGAACTTCAGTATCTCTAACACTGATATCTCGAATACTATGGGTATGTTGAAATGAGTTGGAAGTCCCAACTACATTTCCTTTATGTATTTGAACCTCAATATCTCAAATCCTTGGATATCTTCAGGTTTTGTCTCAGCCTCATTTCCAGATAACGAGGTTTGACTGTATTGACATTTTTATGTCATTATGATCCTTTAGCGACCTGAGAAGTGCAAATCTAATGAGTTGGAGACGTTTTTGTTTATCAGATGGTTAAATAACTTCAAACAATGAAATTGGCTACTAGAGCTTACCAAATGATACCTGATCAGCCATCTTTAGGTAGGGTTTGAATATGTACTACTTTTCAACAATTGTTACTCCAGCTAATGATCAAAATAATCCTTTCTTTACAGCTACCGTGCAAAAGTAGTGGTGCGAGTTTTAATTATTGAACGACCGAAAAATAATACTCAATCATTTAAATTTTGAAATTCTCCATTCACATTTGGTCTGGTGTTGGAAAAATAGAATATTATATTCACCTTCAAAGCATGTGGCGGTGAACGCATTGTTCTTTTTTCTAGCTTATTGCACTTAAAAGCCAGTCAGAAAGATTAATGTGTAATCTATATACATGTACATGTATTTGCACTAAATATACAGTATACACCTATTTACAGGCTATGAGGACAATAGCAAGTTTATTGTCCCCCAATTAAGACAGCAACTATTTCCTGAGGTGCAGCCGAGGGAAATAGTTGCTGTCCAGGGGGACAATAAACTTGCTATTGTCCGAATAGTCAGTAAATAGGTGTTTTATTATACCGAAGTAGACTTTACTTGTGTCAGACATACCAAAGTGAAGTAAACTAACATTCGGCATTAGATAGAATCGACCGAGCTGATCTGAGTGGTAAACTAATTAGAGTTATCAGACTTTGATGTCACAGAAAAGAAAACGTTGGAAAATATAGCATCCGGTAAATAGTTTCGAGACTATTTCCCTAGGGTGATCGAAATAGTTGAGAAACTATTTCACGGCTAACGTTATCTAGAAGAAATAGCAAATTTATTCACATAACATTTGTATAGCAAAAACATTCTGAGGTATAATAATTCTCACTATTTCATCCCTAAACTAACCTTTTGTTTTAGGTTGAACAAGTTTGTTCCACCTTTCAGTGTGTTTGGGTCTGGTTTCATTCCATGCTTTATATCTTCTGGCCTTGTCTGTGTTTTCAATGCATTTAACTTTCTCAGTCCATTAATGAGCACAACACCTAATACGAATTCTCCAGCACCCAGTACAACCATCAATATCAACACTCTTCCTAGGTAACAAAAATACAATCATCGACATCAACAGACTTCCTATATATATAATAAATAATTCTCCAGCTCCCAGTACAACCATCAATATCAGCACTCTTCCTAGACAACAAAAATACAAAAATTAGGGAGAGGGCTGAAATAGGCTATATGCCTGCTACCCAATCCCATTCACTTACTAGTGAATAAAATATTGTTTAAGATAAATCAAATAACAAAAATACAATCATTGATAGGCTTCCTAGATAACAATTTAAAAAAATTCCTAGATAACAAATAAAATTTATACAATACTACTTATCTAAATCCAGTCTGTACTTATTTGGACTGATTTTCACCCATCCCCTGCCAGAGAGTGAATGGAAACGGTCCTGCAGATTCCCTGTATTATGTGCATACTTAATATCACAAAATATTTACATTCACTGAATCTTTTCCCTTATATTTCTTTTGAAATTGGCATTGCTTTCATCATAAACAATGAATACATGTTTGTTGCAAACTAGTTTGATCCGGTTCTTTAGTACCACTGTCCACCTAATCTTTACCAAATATGGAACGTTGTCAAGGTTAAAGATTGTAGGTGGCATTTGGCTGTTCTATTTAAAGTAACGAAATGGTCAACAATTTGATATTCAGTATTCAAATCTAACTTTAATATGTTTTAAAAATGCATAAAAATATAAATATAAACAATAAAATGTCTTTATTGTTTTATTGAGGGATGAAGGTAGATTTTTTTTTCATAACCTGTAAGCCTGTTATGAATTTTTTTCTGCAATGCTAGTGGACGTCAAATCGCTAGAGCATGAATTCACAGTTAATTTGGTCATAAAGGATCTTTACATGTATTTTAGCAATATGAAAATAAAAGCGAGTAATTCTATTTTATGAGGGATGCTTCTTGTGAAATAACCCAATAATAAATTTCTTACATATGTTTAGGAATCAATAGTAATTGTGACCCAGACACCATTATTTAATCTCTGAGTCAAGTTTACTCTAACCTTTGAACCCTTAAGTTTGTAGAGGTCTTCCTCATCTCATTCCAAGCCTTTGTGAAGTTTGGTGATTTTAAAAAATGGTAAAATAGATCATTAAATGCCCTGAAGCTGTTTTCCTCTTTGTTTGACCTTTCTCACTTTTTGGTCCCCAAATCAACATGGATTATCCTCATTTCACAGTAAGTCTGAGAGTAATGTGTGGTAAAGGTAGACCACTGAAGGCCGAGAAATCGTTTTCTATTTCCGTGTCAAGATTGCTTGAGTTGAACATTTTGACACCCCACCCAATCAATGGTCATACTTTCTCCTGTATCAGGAGGATGGTGATTCAAGGTGAAAAAAGGAAATTACTTAAGCAGATGGGTATAGGAAATGTCACTTGAAGGAAATAATAAATAATTACATGCATTTAAAATATTATTGTCATGTGTAGTGGTCACCCAGCCAAGTGCTGATCACGCTCGCCGCTGCTTACCTTGCATGATCAAGAGAGACTACCACATCACCAGAAAAACTAGCTCACTAGCGAGGCAGTATAAGTTCCCTCTTATACCAACAGCTACACTATACCCAACATCTTGTAAGCAACAACAATCAAGTAAAGTTTGTATAATGTGTACATAGAACTTAAAAGACAATAGAATTGATCTCTTGCACTTACAGATTGCCCTACCTTGACCTTGTTGCGTATTTTCCTTGAATGCCTGCTGAACTTCGAGCCTGAGCTTCTGAACCTCATCCAAGGTGTCATTGAACTTCCTTCTCGATTCATCACGATATTTATTCACATCCTCTTTACATCTGTTATACATGTCAATACATCTACCATGATCCTGTAATCTTTGACTCTCTAAGGCACAAGTTGTAGCCACCATGCTAACATTATTTTCCAACTGATTAACCTTAACTTCAATTTTTTCAGCTTTTACATGTATTTCAACAGAGTCATTCCTCAAAGTTTTTAGGTCATGGTCCATACATTGAAAATCTGGCAGTTTCAACTGATCATCACTCCTCATAAAATCTTCAGCACGCCTGGTAATCAAACCCACGAGGAACGCAATAGTGACACTGTGAAATGATAAGGATATACGACAGCTAATGGAATTGAATAGTATCTGTAACAGGAAGTGAGAAAATGCAAAGGA
Source organism: Ostrea edulis (assembly GCF_947568905.1). Taxonomy (NCBI): domain Eukaryota; kingdom Metazoa; phylum Mollusca; class Bivalvia; order Ostreida; family Ostreidae; genus Ostrea; species Ostrea edulis. The sequence continues at coordinate 78,429,311 of NC_079165.1, read as the reverse complement.
CCAGATTGGGATTGCAATCTCTAGTCTGGTGCTCTACCAACTCACCTATATTAACACTGGCGATCAAACCCATATGCCCGTCACACGATAGTAACAAAATGGAATATAAATTTATTATACTTTCATTTTTTGATATTGTTGATTTCACACAGTGTCATCGGATTTTTCACAATGCATAAACGCGATGTTTTTTGTGGAAAATATCAACCATGTCACAAACAAAACTGCGTACACAAAATATAATTTCACCGTATGTCTGTGTTTTTGATAATTGGATTTCACAGGCACTCCACGTTTTAAATATCTATAATAAAAAAATTATCTTCCTGTAAGGCCACACCAATTTGTAAAATAGTTCTTCGGATTTTCAAACAAAAAAAGTGAGGCGAGAGGGCGAAATTATTTTACAAATATTATTTTTAATTTTGGAGATAAAAATTATGAGGCGAGCGAATACAAGAAATATAAATATTTTTAATTGAATTAAGTGTGATTTTAAAAAGCGGGCGCCTAAAAATAAAGATCTTAAATCATCAGATATCATTTGTTCACCACATAAACTTAATATTTTTCAACTTTGTTGATATAGTTTACAATAAATTAGAAGTATTTCAGGTTTCAAAGACTTATTTTCTTTATACCTAATACATGTACTTTGCAACATTAACTGATAAGGTCTTTTTGAAGCATTTTATTTAAGTTTCATTTCTACAAACTTTCGATTCAGAGATATGCATATTGCTAGGGACACACCCAGTTTTGACATTCATTGCAAATGCAATATCCATTGCATCGCTTTGAGCATTTTCTTGAATTTTGATATGACATCACCAAACCTTTTGTGAATTTGTCGTTAACTGTTGGTACGGTTTAAAATAGTCACCGATCAGTACCCCTTGCTTGTTGTAAGAGGCGAATAAATGGGGCGGTCCGTCAGATAGGACTGCAAAAACTGAGATCCTTGTCACAGCAGGTTTGGCACGATAAAGATCCCTCAGTGCCATAAGCGCTGAGCATAGGCCTAAATTTTGCAGCCCTTCACCGGCACTGGTAACGTCTTCATGTGAGTGAAATATTCTCAAGAGAGACTTCAGTCAATATATAGGCTAATCAAACAATCAATCATATGCTATCAATGTTCTCTAAATAGTGGCATCGAATAGCGCTTCAAAAGTTTCATCGGCTTCCAGTTCGATTCCAGCATAAGGAACAACTTCCAATCCAGTGTTATGAAGTATCGTATATATTAAGATAGACATCATGAATAACTTAACCGTATTACACTGTTAGGAAATTTCTCAAGGGCCGGGGTTCTGTCATTTGTCAGCATATACATCAAGGTTATTTGTGTGCTTGTTGTAAAAACTAAAAAAAATATTTACGGATATTTTTTAACACGCGGGCGGATATTATTTTTTGATAATATTATAATTTGGATTTGTTACAAATAGAAGCGGCGAATCCGACGAACTAGATTACAAATTGGCATGGCCTTAACATAATATTCACACTTGTGAATATTATGTTTACAAGAAGCCTGTGTTGGATTTCATTTCATTATCTTATAAATGTGGATTTAAAAATATATAAAGGGGTATAATATATAATAAATTTATCATTACTACAGTAACTTGATCTGAAGAGAAGGATGACATTTCATTGACAGGCGCAGATCATCAGATCAAACTCGACACTTTGCGTCTTGAGTGATCTGATGATCTGCACCTGTCAACTCAACGTGATCGGACTCTTGGGATCAAGTTACTGAAGTAATAATATAAGTTTATCAAATCCAGGAAATTTGATGCACATGAAAATAGAAGAAAGCATAATATAGTCAGGATGGCATGAAAATCTGAACTCTGTAATGGATAAATCTGAAAACTATAGCACAGTATTAGCACCACAGATTTCAAAGAATCTGAAATACTAAAACAAAAATCAAAAGTAATCAAAGTGCAATTCAAATGCTAAAGGTCAGGGTAATGAAGGAGGATGCATCATGAGTTTTAAGAATGTCTTCTTTAAAGAATTCTCTTTATGAAGTTTAAGGAGTCACTTTTATCTCTTAAAAGGAGTTTAAGGAGACCACTCTTTAAGGAGTTTAAGGTGGTCTCTCTTTCAGGGGGTCTCTTTATAAGGAGTTTAAGGTGGTCTCTCTTTCAGGGGGTCTCTTTATAAGGAGTTTAAGATCTCTCTTTCAGGGGGTCTCTTTATAAGAAGTTTAAGATCTCTCTTTCAGGGGGTCTCTCTATAAGGAGTTTAAGGAGGTCTCTCTTTCAGGGGGTCTCCCTATAAGGAATTTAGGTCTCTTTTTAAGGATGTTTCTCTACAGACTACATTTGGAATAAGAGGCCCATGGGCCTTAACAGTCACCCCAGTATTACACAAGACAAAATTTAATAAAATTAGCAGTGTTGTGTATAATGCATCATTAAAACTTGAAGAACTGTTTGTCCACATGGACATATAAGATGTTTAACCCTTCTGAGTTTGGTCAGAATCAATCTTTGTGCCAAAACTGAGCTGCTAACAATCTTTCATTTAAAGTAATTCCACCCTCCTGTGATGTCATCAGATTTTGCAAAATCAAAGATGTGTTTCGATTTATGCATGATAGGAACATAAATTTTGTTGGAGTCTTTTCCTATAGTTATTGTAAAAAATCTTGTTAAAAATAAAATATTTCAAAATTCTAAGTTATAGATGAATAATCAATTATACGTTTCAAAATATTGAATCCAAGGGCAATAACTCTGTTTCTATTGATTTCTTTATCAAGTCTATTATGCGATGATTTCCTTTATTTCTTACAGATATTCTGTATATTTTTGTGAAGATACAGTTTCATGAAATTGTTATGAATGCTATCATATCATCATAACCAGTTTGTATGGAATTTTAATAACACTGTTTAAGTAAAATTGCAATTTTCTTATGGCGATATATGATTCTGTTTATGCACGTCTCATATCTTAAAAAGTGTGATGACCTATATATTTTATTTGATAATTTGTTAGTTTTAACTCTAATGAATGGAAATGAATACACATTTTAATTTTGTATCAGATAAAACTGCGAGTATGGAGTTACCTTAAGCTGTGGTCAAGACAAATATTTCTCATATTTTTTAGTTTAAACCAAAATTATTCAATTTGTAAATATCAATAGACAATACATACAACATACAATATAATTAGTATATCCGAAATCAAGTTTACCACAACATTTTTTTAATATAGTGTCCTTGACCTTGAGTGTGGGATCATGATTCTCTAGCCGGTCAAAAACATTTAGTAAATGTCACGAGGTATATATGCTAGATGATCAGAAGGCAATAAATCTAGACTTTTCAATCTAGTTAGTATCTGTCCATTGCAATGTGACATGATCAAACTACCCTTCCTCTGTCAGAATAGGACTAAATGTAAGGGGAAGGGGGGGGGGGGGTGTGTTTAATATACAAAATATTTTTTTTAAAAATGAACATGACGGTTTCTTAATTAATTCTTTTTTAAATACTTTTAATGGTTACCAAAAAGTTGCGTCAAATTTCACGCAAGTGTCATCAAGTTTTCTTGTAATATGCAATGCTCCGCGAGTTTTGTTTTCTTTGATGCTTTCGTAATAACGATAGTATGACAGCTGTTTCAGTAATTCACTGGGGCAGACCAGACTTCCCAGAGAGCTACAGATCTGCAGCTAGGGAAATAGTTTCTTTCGTCCTTACAGAATCTAAGTTGAAATCATTACATTATAATTTTGTCAATGACTAATTCACAAAATATGCATTTCCGTGCAGAGAAATTATCCGTGGGTTTTGGGGTGTTTTTTTCCGGTGATCAGCCGATCAGCCAGTTCCGCGTCTTGTACGATTAATGTAAACTGTGAATAACTATTATCTGTAGACTATTAATTGCAAACAACATAGATCATAAAACAATGAATAATACTGATATCCTTTAAATTCGTACGTAGCTGTAATAGATTGCATTTTGCAGGTGCAAGTGCAGGTGTTTAATCCTCAACCATGTGGTTCCAAACCGAAAGTAAAAGTATGCGGGTAGGTCTAAACACCAGAATAAAGCTTAGAATGGTATAGTAAAAGGAAGAAAAAGGGGTTTTCAATATCTCATATATGTGCTATTTTTTATTCAGATGATTATTATTAAACTTGTGTTGCTAAACCAAGTTTTACCTGGAGTGGAACCACTATTTGGATGTTATCATCAAAGATGTACTCTACATCGTCATAATGGCTGACTTCTAGCTGAGTAGCTCAGCAGGTTATCACGTTGACTGCTGAAATGGCTGAAATGTAGATCGCGGGTTCAAGTCCAGCAGGGGTTTAATTTTTTTTTTTCCAGATTAATTTCTACTAAAACTGCATTTTTTGACTCGATAAAGTAAACGTGAAAGTTTTCAATTTCAAAAAATTGTTGTACATACATTGTTCAATGTCACGGTCCTACACTTTTCATCCATCAAGATTCTCTGGTGTAGCATATCTCCTTAAGTGAAGTAGATAGGCTATATGTCTGTCCACTTCTTTAAAGATATAAATACTCTTGACACAGAGAGACCGACTAGGAGGCTGAAAGTGCAGACACCTGAAATGTGGATGACATATCCTATAACACCATATATATAACCAATAGTTCACCCAAAATGTTACTTTTCCGCCGTGAACTTTCATTCAGTCGTTCGTGCAAAGCCAGTTTCTACTTTCTGTAAGCTTTTGAGATGACCACTTGATAGTCCCTATAGAAGGTAGAAACTGACTTTTGAAATTGATAGTTAAAAACTTGTTTTTAAATGAATAATACGGTGGTATATTTAGGACACAGAATTTTTTTTTTTCAAAGATACTAGGCAAAAATTATCTCGTGCGCACGACATAATATCTCGTGCGCACGACTTATTATCTCGTGCGCACGACTTATTATCTCGTGTGCACGACATAATATCTCGTGCGCACGACATAATATCTCGTGTGCACGACATAATATCTCGTGCGCACGACTTATTATCTCGTGCGCAGGACATAATATCTCGTGCGCACGACATAATATCTCGTGCGCACGACATAATATCGCGTGTGCACGACATAATATCGCGTGCGCACGACATAATATCTCGTGCGCACGACATAATATCTCGTGCGTACGACTTATTATCTCGTGCGCACGACTTATTATCACATGTTTTCTATATAAAAGCTTGATTATAACCCTTTCCTAGCTACATAACCGTTAGACCAGTCAGTTTCGATTTAATTTGGTACATGCAATTTGTCCTCAGTAACTAAACATTAATACTCTCTTTACAACAGTATGCTAGTGCTCTTATGCATTTGCAGGTTTACATACAGGTTTTCCCCATTCATTGCGTGAGAGAGAGAGAGAGAGAGAGAGAGAGAGAGAGAGAGAGAGAGAGAGAGAGAGTGTGTGTGTGTGTGTGTGTGTGTGTGTGTGTGTGTGTGTGTGTGTGTGTGTGTTAAAAACTGCGCTGAATATGGTGTATATGAACAAGGTAATTATCCTTGTGTTGTATACTTTCAATTTATAATACGGTCACAAGAGGAAATTACATCATCGTTATGTGGAAACTTTACAGCCACATACAATTTTAAAAGTAGAAACAGTGAGAAATGACCAGTGACCCAGGAGCAGGATTGGCCAATAATGGCTTATAAAAATTGATTACAAGTTATTGGTATTTATTGAAATCGTTTGAATTGGGTAAGCATTGTATATAACCTATAAAAATCTTCGTTGGAAACCCACGGGCAGTCTCGTACACGTGAGCCAACACATTGAACTTTTCTCATTTTAATGAATTATCCACCAATAAGAAAGTGAAACTCGGTATGAAAACGAAGATCATGTTATGAAAAAAAAAGCAGTTGTTTAAGATAAATCCGTAAGAATTAACACGATTGGAGAAATTTCCTTCACAAAAGTGTGAAGAAGCCAATCGGATTAGGGCATAAATTAATCATAAGAACAAGAAAAATTTAATGAGTTGGCCCACGGTCAGTAAGCATGTGCGAGACTGCCCTAAGGATAGCGGCAAGATGAAACCTTGTATCGCCTTTTATCTTTTCTTCAATTTGAAGCCCTATGACAACTTATTAATTTCACTTCCTTTCATATTTCTTTTTTTTTCATACTAGTATCTCTTGATATCGATAAAAACCTCATAAACATGTATGATATCAGTCTGCAATTATCCATAACGCACTATCTGTCAATCACTTAAACAATTTTATTGATACATTGGCTGATTTAATTCTATATCAGTACAACAACCTCCACAGTTTTTCTTTTAGTTTTCCATACAGTTCCCGGCCAGATGAAGCACAGTCTGGCATTTGCCAGCCATTTTCTTCCATCAGAATGCGACAAATACTATCGAAATCCGGATCATTTGTATTTAAATTAGGGTGGTTAAAAGTACACTCATTTTTGCATACAGTTAAAAACCGATCATTAGACAGCCACAAATAATCCCTGGTGCCGTAATCTTCTGGTGACGTGTACATTATAACTGGACGTCCATGGAGTACGTGCTCGTTTCTTGACCTTCGAATCGGATGCAAATTTCAAAGAAGCTGGATGTCGTTCAATTTCTTCTGATAAAAACACATAAGAATACGAGATAATAAGTCGTGCGCACGAGATATTATGTCGTGCGCACGAGATATTATGTCGTGCGCACGAGATAATTTTTGCCTAGTATCTTTGAAAAAAAAAATTCTGTGTCCTAAATATACCACCGTAGAATAACTATAATTGCTTCAATTTTTTTCTATTGGGTCTAGAAGGGGTGGGGGTTACATAAGATCTATGTATACACACTATCCACACTTCAGGTGCCTGTGGTTGTACATAAGATCTATGTATACACACTATCCACACTTCAGGTGCCTGTGGTTGTACATAAGATCTATGTATACACACTATCCACACTTCAGGTGCCTGTGGTTGTACATAAGATCTATGTATACACACTATCCACACTTCAGGTGCCTGTGGTTGTACATAAGATCTATGTATACACACTATCCACACTTCAGGTGCCTGTGGTTGAACAACGTCAACATTATGAGCATCGATCTTCGTAAAACAATCTCAGAATGATTTTCAAAAGGGCAAAAATTGAATCTTAATTGGCACTTGTGATCGTTAAAACTAAAATAATTTTATTTTCTTTATCAGAAGAAAGGATTCTATTAATAATTCAAACAGACTAGGCAGATAATGGGAGGATCAGGAACTACAAGGCTAACATTAAAACAGGAAGTGACGATGAGAACATTCAACTCCTTGGGAAGAAGACGGAGTCAGATGAACAGGATAAAAATCCTGTACCGGAAACTATCACTAAGTAACGAAACTTTACATAATTAATTTATTAAAAAGTTTTCCAATGCTCTTACACGAATTGTTCGGACAAATGAGCTGTATAGTTTCACACACGGAGTGTGAATAGACAGGGAGTCTGGTGAAGAGTATACTTCTAAATCATCTACCGGAAACTATCGCTAAGTAAGTATTTATATTTCTACCAAGTAAATCGATCAATTGATTCAAGAAATGATTTTAACACAAAATTTGGCTAGAATTTATATGAATTATCTATCTTATATAAGGAAGTCACGTGATGAGCTAAGGTACGGACGTACTTTTTTTGCTCCGTCAATTTGACCGTCATTTTCACTCTTTAATTCGAGAAATTAATGCGATTTTCTCAGAGTTTGGAGTTTGGATAGATAGTGTATATATTTCTTGACTCTTGACACAATTTCTCAAGGTGATCTTGTTTTTGGACTGTTTTTGTGAATTTACACCTGTGCTGAGCGTGAATAGGTGTTCACAATCTACTCACGGTGCCTGTGTTTTTCGAACGGCGTTTCAGAGTCTCATAGTGTCTAAGATAACGAAATTATGGAGTGGACACAAACTCTTAAGCCAGTTTATATGCGGAACAGAGACATTCAAACAACAAAAAGTAAATATTTCACCGACTTTGACATTGCAGAAGCCGCGAGCGCAACAGTCTCGGATGTGATTTGTGTACAAAGAGATAGAGAGCTGTGGAGGATCTACATAAAGTCTGCGGAGAGTAGATCGAAATTAGTTACTGAAGGATTCTCACTTGGAAGCAGATCAATCCAGGTTTATGACACGAACCCATTCTCTGCGGGTACAGACTCTCCTGATGAGAAAGTTGTTCGAGTCCTAATTAAAGGTATACCTCTATCGGTTGAAGATTCATGTATTAAAAAGATGCTCAAAGGCTTAGGTCTAGGAGTAGAATTAACAAGTGATATCAAATATGAAAAAATCAGACATCCTAAAACCCACAGAATGACTGAAATATTAAATGGAAATCGTTTTGTGTATATGTCGCCTCTAGAGAATGGAAAATTCCTTCCACGCTCTGCGTCATGTGCAGGTTTACGCTGTACCATATCTCACAAAGGCCAACCCCTACGGGAACGAAAGAAGCAGTGCACAAACTGCTGGGCAGATGACCATTACAAAAATGCTTGCGAATTCGAGCAGAGTTGTAGAATATGCAAGCTACCAAGTCACTTTCCGGGATCGGATAAATGCAGATCATATGTCACTCACCAGGAGGACATAGTATGCTTCTCTGGAAAAGATAACCCTCTTTCAAATTTCTTCCCTACTGAGTTAAAGGTTTTCGGGCAAACATATCCTTCAGCCGAACATGCTTTCCAACACATCAAATCCTTACGTTCTGGTGATCTTAACCGTGCAGAAGCCGTAAGTAAAGCTGAAACCGCCTTAGATGCCAAACGTGTAGGAGGTCAGGTCCTGGAATCTGATGCTTGGATTACATCTAAAGACTCCGTTATGCGGGAAATACTGGAATCTAAACTACAGCATTGTTCACAATTCAGAAGTGCTTTAAAAAAAATCAGAAAATCAGATATTCTGGTGGAATCGACGTGGGATACTTATTGGGGTAGCGGGCTGAACGTGACCGGAACATCTCATACTCTAATGCAACATTGGCCAGGTGAAAATAAGCTTGGACGTATCCTCGACGGCATGGCAGCCAAATTGCAGCGTACGGACGAAAATTCAGCTACCAACAATTCCTCTAGATCAACAAGAAACAAGCAGGGCAAAAAACAGAGTTAAGTCTACCAAACAAAAAACAAAAAAAAACAAAAAAAAAAAAAAAACAAAAAAAACAACCGCTAGTCAGTCATACGCATGAACAAGTTAAATATTATTTCAGTGAACTGCAGGGGTTTAAATACTGCAGAAAAACGTATAAAATTTTATACCTGGATTAATGATAGCTGTTTTGATGTAATATTTATGCAAGAAACCCACTATATTGAAAAAAATGTACTAAATTATGATGCAAGGTGGAAAGGTATATCAATACATTGCTTTTCCGATTCAATTTTCAGTAGAGGAGTTTCAATATTATTTAATAAAGATTTGAATTTCAAAATACTAAATATACATAAATCTAATGAAGGCAGGAAACTCATGGTTAACATAGCATATGATGAAAAAATTATTACATTAGTTAATTTATATGCTCCAAACGATATCAATTATAGATGTGGTTTTTTTAAACGGGCTAAAGAATGGATTAGTAAATATACAGCAAATTTTGATAATCTATTGATATGTGGTGACCTTAATTGCTCAACAGAAAATGAATCAGATAAAAGTGTTATGATTTTAAAACAACTACTGAACAAGCTCGATTTACACGACATGTGGAAAACTATGAAAAGCGGAAAAAAAAGGATATTCATGGTGTAACGGAGTAAATATCCCAACAAGTAGAATATATTATATTTTACTATCCGATACCTTTTGTTTTCAATGTGAAAATATAAGGCTTCAAAACATTCCTGGTTCACACTCAAACGGTACTAGGATGTCTGATCATAAGTGTTTAATTTTTTCTTTGATTGTAAATGAAAACCTTAGAGGTCCAGGATACTGGAAATTTAACACATCTTTAATTGAAAATGAAACCTTCATGAACGAAATGAATACATTCCTGAAAAACTATAATTTCGATAAAGAAAATGCACTAGATTCATGGGAAAATTTGAAAAGGAATATAAAAACAAAATGTATAAATTTATCGAAAAATATATCTAAATCTTACAAAAACAAAATAAATTCTATTCAAGGAGAAATAAGTAAGACTTGCCATATGAAAAAATAGATATGAATAGAAAAAGAAAATTAGAAAATGAATTGACAGAATTAATAAACAAAAAGGCAAAAGGTGCACAGGTAAGATCAAGGGCAAAATGGATTGAAGAGGGAGAAAGAAATACCTCTTATTTTTTAAATTTAGAAAAGAGACGACAAATATCAAATGTGATAAAATCATTAAAAAATGAAAAAGGTACAGTTTTTGATGAAGATGAAATATTAGATTCTACATGCAATTTTTATGAAAAATTGTATACATCAAATAATGAAAATGATAATAAAGTGAATGAATATTTAAGTAATATACAATTAGAATATAGTCTAAATGATGAAGAAAAAAATGAATTAGACGCCCTTCCCTCACTATCAGAATGTACGGAAACAGTATTCATTATGAAAAAAAAAAAATCACCCGGATCTGATGGATTACCGTGTGAATTCTATCAAACTTTCTGGGAAAACATAAAACAACATTATTATTGCACTCTTCAAGAGATCTCCCAAAAGAATACAATGACTTATTCACAAAGACTATCTTTAATTACTCTCTTATTTAAAAAAGGAGACCCGCAGAGTCTTAACAATTATAGGCCTATTAGTCTTACAAATACTGATTATAAAATAATAGCTTTTCTTTTAGCTAATAGACTACAAAAAGTGTTGGATAAAGCAATACATGTTAATCAATCAGCTTATATAAAAGGGAGAAATATAGCTCTGAATGCAAGGTTAATTATTGATATTTTTGAATATTGTGAAGAAAATGATATAGAATCAATAATGTTATTTCTTGATTTCCAAAAAGCGTTCGACTCTGTGGAATGGAACTTTATGACGAAAGTTCTTAAAAAATTTAACTTTGGCGAAAACTTTCTCAAATGGGTCAACATACTATACAATAAACCTATATTTAAAATAAAAAATAATGGATGGATGTCCAAAACATGCAATATGCAGAGAGGTATAAGACAAGGATGTCCCATCTCTGCAATATTATTTCTTTTTGTTATAGAAATATTAGCGGTAAATATTAGATCGAATTCAAATATTAATGGATTTCAAAAACCAGGAATGACTAACAGTATTAAGATTATACAACATGCAGATGATTGTACTCTTCCTCTTAAAGATGAAACCTCTCTAGAACATTCTTTAAAAGTCATAGCAAAATTCAGCAATGTTTCGGGTATGTATTTAAATATGTCAAAAACAGAATGTATATTAACGGGTCCTCACAAATATCATTATAAACAAATTAGAAATGTTAACGTAAACAATGATAGCATAAAAACTCTTGGAATTTATATAGGACACAACAAAGAAATATGTTATAAAAACAATTGGACAAAAATTGTAGATGACTTAGAAAAACTGTTTGAATCATGGAAAAAAAGAAAACTAACCATTTTTGGTAAAGTTTGTGTCATCAATAGCCTAGCAATATCAAAGATTATATATGTTGGATCAGTTCTGAGCTTTCCAAATGAAGAAGTAATTAAGAAATTTCAAAGTTTGTTATATAACTATATATGGAACAAAAGAGATAGAATTAAAAGAAATACACAGATTGGAAATGTCCTAAAGGGAGGCATTGGAATTGTCGATGTATCTTTGAAATTAAAATCCATAAAAGTATCTTGGATAAACAGGATTTCAAGCGAGAGAAACTCTCTATTCTTTTTTGTAGATAGTTTGTGCAAAGAAAGAGACTTTGATTTTGAATATCTATGTAAAACAAATATTACGAAATCAAATGATTATCAAATAATGGAACATTTTCCTCTATTCTACAAGGAAATGCTTGTATTTTTCAACGAATGTAAAAAAAAAAATAAAAAACAATTTTATCTGAATGCATTATTGAAAGAACCGTTGTGGTGTAATAAAAATTTTATGTACAAAAACAAGCCAATATTTTTTCATAATTGGCTGAGGAGCGGTTTTAAATTTTTGAATGATATTGTAAATGAAAATGGCATAAAACCTTTGGAATGGTTTGATGACAAACTTATATGTAAAAAAAAAACTGGATGTGTGAATATATGATTATAAAAACAGTTATAACAAAAACCTTTAAAAGTTATGAATTTTCAAATATACGATACGAAAACATTTTTCATGGGAATACATCATACGATTTATTATGTAAAGGACATGTTAAAGTGTGTGATATCAATTCAAAGTTGATTTACGAAATTCTTTGTCATGAAAAATTTATACCTCCATTACACCAAACATATTACGGAAAGGTTTTTGAAATAACAAAAACGGCTTGGAAATCTATTTATGAACAAAAAATCTTATCCATAAGAGACAGAAGTATATCAGAATTTAATTATAAATTATTAAATAATCTATTGTGTAACAGAGAATTGCTGAAGAAATGGAAGATAGTAGAAAATGATTTTTGTGTCTTTTGCAGAGATGCTAAAGAAAACAATGAACATCTTATCTTAAAATGTAAAAATGTTTCTCATATATGGGACATTGTTAAACAAATTTTAAAATTTGATATATCGTGGAAAACAATTGTGATAGGATTTTACTATGAAAACAATGAAAAGACACTCTTTTTGAATAGCATAATATCTCTTATTGCTTGTAAAATATACAAGTATAAAATGTATTGTAGATTAGATAACAAAGACGAAAAACCTCAAGAAATATGTAACCACATAAAAAGTAAATTGAATTTTTATACAGAAGTGTACACAAAAATTCAGGATAAAAAATATGCTAAAGTTATGAAAGCAATTAAAGACAAATTGTAAGTTATACACCTTTGCAGGTATGACTTTTTATAATATGAAACCTCTGACAAATATCTGTCTATGCACATTTTTAACTATGTTACAATGTGAGTTTATTTTGAACAATTTGAATTGATTACAAACAACTATATTTCTATATCAAATAAAATTTTGTAATAAACCTTTTATATACTGGTATTTTGCAAAAAGTTCCCACTATGAGGAGGGGCCCTGTCCTCCTATAGTGCTGCCATGGGGGTTGTGATATGAACTTTTGAATTGTTAACCCCGCATATGGCAGTTTCAGGTTCTTTATGTACATAATTATATTGTTGTGTTGTTGGTTTTTCCGTAAAAATAAGAACCTTTTTTGTCATAACATGTTAATAAATTTTGTTATATAACAGTATATTATATGTGTGTGTGTTTGTATGTATGCATATATGTTTGTGTTTTCTATATGTAGAAATTTATATGATTAATTTATATATATGTATGCCTATATACATCTAATCCAAGGGGCCCCTGGCACCCTAGGTAAAGATTATAAGGGGGTCTCTGCGGAGACTTTACCCCGAAATAGTAATGTATTTTGGAATTAAAGACTGATATATGTGGGGGGGGGGGGGGGGGGGGGGAATCTATCTTATATAATATTGTTGAACATGTTTTCTGGCATAAAGTGTTGACGTATGGGTCGGTATAGGCAAGGGAAAAAAAACCTTATGGCACTGTTTTTACATTTCTTCCTCTTTTTAAAAAGATATCTCATGAATTTTATAAGATATTTTCTAGAGTGTATAATATATCTTATATCCATTATACGATATCTTATGAAAGATATGATATATCTTATATAATTTTCAAAAATTATAGTCAGTCATCAAACGTAACGCCTTTACCTGTACCTTCCCCCTTATTAGCTTCACTACAGAAATGCCAAGCGAGAAGACGGTCATGAAAGTTGAAAGAAATAATAAACTTGCATGCATACAAATATGCTTGTACATGACATAGTATACTTTTAGAGTTCAATATCCCTCCGCAATTCACAGAGATAGGATAGAATAACGGGACCGTGTGTGCGTGTGTTAGGGACTCGGTGTGTGTGGTAACTCTCAACTTGTAGACTAAAGCTTACAAAAAGCGGGAAACAATTACATATGATAGACAGGAAATCCATACATTTCGGATAAACTATCGCCGCAAAAAAATAAAAAAAATAACGGGGGTGGGTAAAGCATACTTTCAGGTGCCTGTGATGCTGAGTTATAAGACAAACATGACGAATTTAGTGTGAATAAAAATACTAGCATCAGAAAAGCGGAACATTCCTTCACGATGTTAGACAAGCAGTAAATGTAAAAAAAAAATTCGATGAAGAACAAGTGACCTTGACCTTTTGATCCCAAATTCAATTGGCTTCTTCTCTTGTTAACAAAGCTATATGAGAAGTATCAAATTAATCGATGAAAAAATTAGGCCTGTACATGGAGAATCGCTAAAGGTTACAAAAAAGGGGGAGGGGTATAGTAGTATCTATACTTCAGGTGTCTCATCGTCGCAAGCCAAGCCTATTGTTTCCGTTAACACTATACGCCAAATGTAGGGTAGGTACTACCGGACTCAGTAACCGTGGCTAGCGAAGAGAGTGTCTGTGTGCTCAGCATAATATCATGCCAGATCAAGTCGACTTGTCAGATAACCACGTCGACTTGTCAGACTTATCAGATCCTATTGTTGCCTTGTCGGATCTTTATATTGACTTGTCAGATTCTAATGGTGCCTTTTCGAATCTTTATAAATATTGTATTCATTATTGACTTGTCAGATCCTAATGTTGCCTTGTCGGATCTTTATCGACTTGTCAGATCCTAATGTTGCCTTTTCGGATCTTTATATTTATTACTGGCTTGTCAGATCCTATTGTTGCCTTTTCGGATCTTTATATTTATTATTGGCTTGTCAGATCCTAATGTTGCCTTTTCGGATCTTTATTTTATATTTATTATTGGCTTGTCAGATTCTAATGTTGCCTTTTCGGATCTTCTTTATATCGACTTGTAAGGTGTTTATGTTGCCTTGTTGGATAAATGTTATCAACTTGATGGTGGCACAAAATTGGAATGGACACGTTTTCATGTTGAATTTTTTATCACGTGATTAAGTGATAACTGATAAGTCTGACAAGTCAACATAAAGATCTGACAAGTCGATGTGATTATCTAACACGTGATGTCAGTACTATGCCACCATAATTTTCATCACATCAAATCAACAACATTCATTTTTCTTGGCAAGAGCCATGAGAATCAGTGTGTTTTAATAAAACCTAAGCTGGGTACAGTAGATGTCCTGAGAAGGCTGTTTCCACGCCAGCATTGATGACTGTGTTTCCGGTGTCGGTATTCTGAATCCACACTTTATCCCCCTGTGTCATGCGGACGATAATGCTCCCGCTCCCCCGACCATACCACATCGAATTCAGTTTATCTGCGTATACATCAAGAACTCTTACGCCATTGTGCATTATTTCTCCATGACCGTTTTCGACGTCACTTGAGAGGACCAGGTCAAATTTATAGATGCCGTCGACAGGAGCAGTGAAAGTTCCTATGTGGGGGTCGTAAGCATTGCCCGTGTTTAGCTGCACGTCATCGAAGACTATTATGGTAGATTGGTGATGGTTGGTTATTTTATTGCGTAGTCTCACGAAGAAAGCAACTTGTGAAAGGTTATTTGCTGTAAACAAGTTAAAAAAGAGTTATATAGTTACAGATATGTGTTTCATATGTAACTTACGAATTGTAGCCCTACTGGTCAAAAATCAGAAGAGAGTGAAATGTTACAACAGGTGTCTGTTATACGTCTGTCTGTTTGACGCCTGCCGATCTAACTTTTATCTTTACGAAAATTACAGGGAGGCACATGCTACAGTGTATTGATTTTCTTTTGTCTAATGCATGTAACTAAAAAAAAAATTGTCCAACCATTCAAATTGCTACTCATTTTCCAGTTTGTGACTTCAGATTGATTTTGTACTAATTGATACTAGGTAAATGAATAATTCCTTGTATATATTTTCCATTTTGAATAGGCTCAGCATGTTCCTGGTGCATGCCGCGTCGAAGTTTCGCCAAGTCACCAGTATTGGAAGTAAAAGTCAAAGGTCTTTCGGGCATGACCTTGAGCGGACCAGTCTATGAAATCAGACGTCCCGTACCACAATAGAACTTGAAGCGATAACGGACCGTCACTAATACGACAGCAGACTGGATTCCGAAATGGACCTGACGTTCAGAATTACCACAGAAATTATTGATTATATTCAAAATCTAAAGACATTGGTCTGCGACAGCGCACTAGTACATATCTTCATTTGGTCTGCGACAGCGCACTAGTACATATCTTCATTTGGAAAGACTCCCCGCCGGCTCGGAACACTGCAGTCTTTTTTAATCTAAACCATTTACAAAGTAACGCTTATTATTAATTAAACAAAAATACAACATTTAATAGGTACAGAAGCCTGTATGTATATGAAATATCACAGGATGCGATATTTACGGAGATTTTCTGTTGGAAGCCTGCCTTGTGATATCTGCAGGGATTTTCTGTTGTGGTATGCCTGTACCAGTTTATTTTTAGCTCAATTGAGCCGAAGGCTCAAGTGAGCTTTTCTGATCAAAATTTGTCCGTTGTCTGTCGTCGACATCGGTGTCGGCGTAAACTTTTCACATTTTCATCTTCTCCAGAACCACTGGTCCAATTTCAACCAGACTTGGCAGAAAGCATCCTTGGGTGAAGGGCTTTCAAGTTTGTTTAAATAAATGGTCATACCCCCTTCAAAGGGGAGATAATCACAAAAATGCAAAAGTAGGGTAAGGTAATTTAAAAATCTTCCCAAGAACCACTGGGCCAGGGGAGCTGAAATTTACATGAAAGCTTCCTAACATAGTGCAGATTAAAGTTTGTTAAAATGATGACCTCTGGGGGTAGGATGGGAGCACAATAGGGGATCAAAGTTTTACCTACAAATATATAGGGAAAATCTTTTTTTAAAAATCTTCTTCTCAAGAAACACTGAGCCGGAAAGCTAAGATTTACATGAAAGCTTCCTGGCATAGTGCAGATTCAAAATTGTAAAAATCATGGCCCCCGGGGTAAGATGGGACTACAATAAGATATTAAAGTTTTACATATTAATATATAGAAAAACATCTATGAAAATCTTCTCAAGAACCATTGCGCCAAACAAGTTTACATTTGCATGAAAGCTTCCTTATATAATGCAAATTCTAAATTGTTAAAATCATGGCCCCCGGGGGTTGGATGGGGCCACAATAGAGGATCAAAGTTTTACATACAAATATATAGGGAAAATCTTTTAAAATCTTCTTCTCAAGAACCACTGGACCAGGAAAGTAGAAATTTACATGAAAGCGCCCTGACATTATGTAGATTCAAGTTTGTTAAAATCATGGCCCCGGGGGTAGGATGGTGCCGCATTAGGGGATCAAAGTTTTACATGCAGATATATAGGGAAAAAATCTTCTCAAGAACCACTGGACCAAGAAATTAAGTAGAAATTTCCACGAAAGCGTCCTGACATTGTGCAAATTCAAGTATGTTAAAATCATGGACCCGGGGGTACATTTAGGATGGTGCCGCAATAGTGGATCAACGTTTTACTTGCAGATATATAGGGAGAAAATCTTTGAAAATCTTCTTTTCAAGAACCACAGGACTAAAAAAGTACACAATTACATGAAAGCGTCCTGGAATAATGCAGATTCATGTTTGTGAAAACCATGGCCCTCGGGGGTAGGATGGTGCCGCAATAGTGGATCAACGTTTTACTTGCAGATATATAGGGAGAACATCTTTGAAAATCTTCTTTTCAAGAACCACAGGACTAAAAAAGTACACAATTACATGAAAGCGTCCTGGAATAATGCAGATTCATGTTTGTGAAAACCATGGCCCTCGGGGGTAGGATGGGGCCACAATAGGGGATCAAAGTTTTAAAAACTGGTATATAGAATAAATATCTTTAAAAATCTTCTTTTCAAAAACCATTGGGCCAAAGAAGTTTACATTTGCATAAAAGGTTTTTGACACAGTGCAGATTCAAGTTTGTAAAAACATGGCCCCCAGGGGTAAGTAGGGGCTAGTGGGCCACAATAGGGACCAAAGTTTTACATGCGAATATGTATGGAAAATCTGTAGATATGGGCCAAGGTGACTCAGGTGAGCAATGTGGCCATGGGTCTCTTGTTTTGTAACTTGTCTTATGTGCATATATTCCCCATGACAGTTTGTTTCTCTGCGGAGTGATTATTTTGGCTTATTTCACCTATTTGTTATCATGTGTACATGTACCTACATCTTGAATACGAATTTTTGCAAGAAAGATAACTCTGTTAGGCCAATTCGTTTTCATTTTCTTTCCAGTGTAATTACGGATGAAAACTAAATTTATGTTTATATAAGTAAAACGAATACTATCTACTGTATGAAATGCGATTTATTCCCAAGATTTCTCAATTTAAAAATACAAAACAGTGGGGAAAATTCGTATTAAGTTATATATATATATACAAAATGTAGGTAGGAGTAAAACATTTCAAATTTTGAATATCATAGAATATTTACAAGTTCCTTACTTTTGAAGGAGCTTTATATTTGTACTTATTACAACGAAACTAGGCCAAAAATATAAATCAACCCATGCATCATTTTTTGTATATTATTATATATTATTTCATCAAGTGCCCTTTATGTCGGTTATTTCTGACGACAGGAAAATATTTCACATATAAGTAATTAACATTACACTACATGTCATTTTTTATGTTTTGGGTCTCCTTGTTTACGAAAGCCGACTAGGCTCATTTTGAAAGAGTAAAAAAAAAATTTTACTCGTTATAACGAGTTAATTATATCTCATTATAAAATATTTGTAAAATTGAGTCTATCCGGCCTTCGTTCTTGTTGACCAGAATGTATTCCTCTTAAATTATTACCTAGAAATTTGCCAAAGTTAATGCCCGCGGGAAGAAAACACCGGTATACATGTATGGAACGTGACAAAGGAACTTGTTCTGATTGTATGAATTCATATCTATAAAATTACTTACTACTGGCCGAAATGTTTTTATTAAACTCGGCAAATGTTGACTGCAGATTTCTGTAGTTGTTCTCACAAGTATCTACATTATTCCTCAGATCTGAAAAGTACATCATCAGTTCAACGACCCCAAACTACTAGATAACATTTACATTGAATTATCAAATTTAAAAAAATAATAATAATAATAATAGTAAAGAAATTTCTCTGGATACCCTGAACTTGTGACTGAATGCTTGTAATCTGTTTCTGCAGTTCTATTCTGAGTTGCTGCTCTTGGAGAAGAAGTTGTCGCATGAACTGGGAATCGGGGCTGTTTATCGGGGTCGGAGTAGTGGGTGGCGGGATTTCAGGGTTCAGAAGACACGCTGTGTCCGATATGTAACGAAGAAGTAAAATCCAAGTCCAGAATACCATGTTGCCAACACTATTCACGTATTTATGTTGTATATACAGACTCTGACATGACAGAGCGACAGATAACACAGACTGGGTCTCATTCATAAAACACGGTGTCAAGAACGGAGAGCACTTATCGCTCGCTGATTATGGTTCAGTGGTAATTTGTTGAAAGTCAGCTTTCCTTATTTTGTGGGATTGGAAAGACTCAGAAATTAGAAAGGACATTTTTATGAAAGGAAAATATAAATCTAAGCTGTGCATGCGACCATACATATCGAAATCGTGCTTCGCGACTAAACCGTGTGGGGGAGGGGTGCAATGATATTTGAAATTGAAATGTTTGAAGGTTACATGTTTTATATATGTGTATCTGTTGGTGAACAAGTGAAGATAACGAACGAGTACAGTAATTAATCTCATTAATCCTATCAAGAATACATATTAAGGGAAACATACCAGAGGTGGGATCAGGTGCCTAGATAGGAGGAGTAAGTGTCATAGATTAGCAAATATGTTTTACAATTATTCATCCCATTATAATTATATCTATAAACGAATCAAACATACTCAGCTGTGGGTGGGCTGCACTAGCGTACATGTACATCAAATTAGTTGTGTTTTCAAAAGCTGAACAATACAAATAATTACATGTATCAATAGATGAAAAGATAGTCTGTCATTCTCCCAGAAACTAACAGAAAGCTGCGTCATTTCTATATAAACATACAAAAGCACTGCACGATGATCACGTGAAATTAAAATCACTGAATATTACAATATATAATCTAATATTATACGAAAAAAGTATTGCATAAAAATTGCATGATTTTCGCTTGAATATGATATGAATAAATTTGCATTATATTTGCATGTGTGATATTTCTTTTGAATGTCGCGCGATATTTGCAAGATTTTCGAACAGAAAGGACGAATTTTAAAAAGAAAGCTACGCATTTAGATAAGCAGGTCGATATTGCATATATGCATCAAATTGAGCATGTTCATAGATCCACGTTGGAGAAAACCCCTACTCAGCGACGGCTCAGTAGCAATGCTTCCTCATAATTTGTCGTATTTTTTCTTCTTCTTTTCCACCCAGCGTTTTGTCAAAGCTAACGTTTTCAATAAACCACTCTGCGTATTTAATTTCTTTAATTTTTTTTCCCTTCTCAAATTTCATTTCATGCCTGATTTTTCATTTGGGGAAGTGAAGGGCAAAAAGTTTGCATCTCTGACAGTAAACAAATGTTCCGGGTCAAAATGCCACAAAAGTTTAGTGCTAATTTATGCATTAATTGGCTCTTGAATTTACAAAGATTTCGCAACGCCTTGTACTTCCAATTGAAATCGAATGCATTGAGTCTCAACTTCACGTCACGGTTGTATCATGTTTCACAGCATAAAAATCGGGCGCAAATTCGCTCTGCAGTTTGGCTCTTCTGTGGAACTGATCTCCCGTGCCAACAAAAAAGACATATTTTCATGACACTTTTTTACAATTAAAATGTGATGAAGCCTTTGAATTCTGTGAAAGGTGTTTTGACTTGGGTGTTCTGATTTTTAGTAACAATTGCATGACGGGGGATACGGAATACAAAGCCCAGAAACACCGACACACAGGTGGGTAAAGTATTTTCAGAGTTTAATTAATTGTCACCAAAAATGCACACATTTATAACTGTTTATTTTTTTTCACAGTGATAGGCGTATAAATTTGATTTTTAGCTCAGTGCGTTGACATTAACAAGATGATTGAAATGCATGATATTCATTAAAATTTCCCAGGTATACATTCCAAGCATGATTGATACTGGATATGCTGTTTGTTACAAATTTAACAAAAAATGAAGAAGAAAAAAATCAGCATCATATTTGTATTCTTTTGTCATCTAAAAAACGAAGCTTTAAATATCCGACGTGCTTGTCGCGTGATAAAGAGTATTAAAATTATGCATATTCCGGTATTTGGATTTTTATTTTATTTATTTTGTTTAAAACAAGTGGGTTTTTTTGTTTTTGTTTTTTTGTTGTTGATAAATCTGAGAGACTAGTATTTTCTGTTAAACTAGCATTATTATCTCCAAAGTTACAAAGTGTGCTTATTATATTTGGTAATTTCAAACAAATATAACATTGTGTTCTTATCTTTTGGTAAATTCAAATATTTTACGTTACTTGGTAACAAATATTCATCAAGATAATGATAGAGCACCGTCGTGAACAAAATTTTGATTTTAGAAAGTTGGTGTAAATTATTCTGATCGAGTTCCTTACTCCTAACTGCACGTGATAACAAAGTTTCATTATTTCATGAAAAATACCTGCATAAGTTTGCATTGTTTTATCTATATTCTACTCTGATTTCTCAGTTGAAATAGACTCGGTCTGCATTGTCACATTCTGCAGTGCATTCTTGAGGAAATTGCTATCATTACAATTTGTAAAGATATCAACAATGATATTGAAATTGCATATAGGCCCTATAATAAGTTTTGTAGGCCTATACCATAAACAGATAAATTGAAAGTCTCCAATCTAAAAATCGTCAAAAATATATGAATTCATATGAAAAACATTTATTTCATGTTTATAACAACAGACTATAGGCCTATAAAAGATTGTGTCTAACTGATACGCAAACACAATTCTTGTTCTAAATTCCCAGTCATGTTCAAGTCTTATCAATAGAATACTTTCTGTAAGCTTTTAGAATGACCACTTAGTTCTTGTTCTAAATTCCCAGTCATGTCCAATTCTTATCAATAGAATACTTTCTGTAAGCTTTTAGAATGACCACTTTTGAATACCAATTGCAAGTATAGCAATCTCAAAAGCTTACAAAAAGTAAAAGCAGACTTTTCATAACGACTTATGAAGGTGATTGGCGGAGAAATCGCGTACCTATAGGCCTACATATAGATCTACATATTTTGAAGAAATGAATGGCTCTTTTTTCCCATTGGATAAAGGGGGGGGGGTCATAATATTTATATATTTGCAAGTTACCCATACTTCAGGTACCTGTAGCTAGAGCTAGTGTAAATCTTCGATTCAATATTGGCACTCCGTGAGACGTCATCCTATGACGTGATGTACAGTACTTGTAAGTATCAGCCGTGTGGGCATATTGATACATGAGGTACATGTATAATCATTTTAATTGCTACGTGTAAAGGAATTTATGAAATTATCTAAAAAGAAAAACTAAAGTCTTACTGTGTTATGAGCTAAGTACAATGTGTTAAACCTGATCTTCGATTTTTTTTAATTTTTTTTTTTTTTTTTTGGTATCAACACAACATATTTAAGTGACAAAAATGAATAAATACATACTTCAGGTCTTCTAATATTACAAAATCAAAATCCGAAAACGCGATGCATTCATTCTGAAAATAAATAACGTAATGTACGGAGACTCAACGGGGAAACTTTTCAAATTTTTGAAATATTTAATGCAGGGAACAAATTGAAATTAAAAGATTCTTGAAAACATTTTTTTTTCAAAAGAATTTATCGATATGTAAATTCTTGACATTTTACTCACAAACGAAATCATTTGAAGCTGCGAGTTCTCGGGTCGTACAGGGATTTAATGAACATGTGAAGGTACATGTATGTTTGGACACAAGTAGGATTAGGAAAATGTCAGGAAGTTTTTGATATCAAAGCAATACAAGCTGTAACATGACATATCCATTAACTCGTATCGGTATGACTAATATAATCCCCAAAATCTAAAGAAAAAAAATCAGCAAAATAAACAAGGGAATATTGTTTGAGAGCATAGATACAATAAGAATTTTGTAGAGATTTTTAATCTAATTTTCTAGGGATATCTGGTAAATGATTAATTTTATTTCATATTTTCGTCAAGAGAATGTGTATATAGCCTAACTTTCTACCAAAAGATTTGTATGAAAATATAATTTCTTTCAAAAATATTTTAATAAAACATGATCTTTCCATAGACTTTTTAATGTTTTAAAAATTCTAGCTTATTTCCACTGGGGTCCATATGATGCACGTATGTTTGGGGAGGGGGGAAGGAGTTCAATTCTGTGGAAGTTAACCCATGTATTCGAACGGGAGACCTTCATACAGGTCTTCTCCCAACCAGAAATGTTTTGCACACTCGGTGCCGCCATATTTAATTACCTAATTATATATGTGTGTCAAAGGTCATAGGGGAAAAAACGACGTAATCATGGACGCAGCCTTTTGACAAATCAACGATGTATGCTTTTCCCCCCAAAGTTTTTAATGATTTATCTCTTATATTATGATAGAATTTGTTTACATAATAGATAAAGAGGACCAAAGGTTTACTTTAGCATATCTTTTATGGAAAAGTTCCTTTCTAGAATTTCTATGAGAAACTATATATTGGCACTAAAGTTGCTTTTCATACCCATGTTTGAAGATTCCATTTCATAATAAACAATCATTTTTACACTAAAAATCTTAATTCTGAATGGTACAAAAATGTAAAATTTCGATAATAGAGTCTACCCCTCTACGGACTACTGGACTCATTGTATTGTGATGTTTTTAGGGACAGGGGGGTATTCATTATTAATGGTAATTTTACAAAGAAAATAGATTAAAATGCATTACAACAAATCACGGCAGTATTATCCAGGCACATCATAATGTCCCTTATCAAGGGGTGGGGGGTGGGGGGTGGGGGGGTGGGGGCAAAATATGAATATTGACAACTACTACGATATAGATACAGATAATATTTTTAAAAAGGAAATTTTACAAAAAGGGGGGGGGGGGGCGAGATTATACACACGACGACAAATTTTGAAAATCACTTGTAGTCTATATAGTTAGTGAAAGTCAGGAATAATTCAGGGCTTTTCCAACCCCCTTCTCTCCTTACACTCGTCAAATATACCTCCATCTCTTTACATTCGTCTAATACAAACCGTCCTTTCTTAGAATCGTCAAATCCTCCCTCCTTTTCCTTACACTTGTCTTACACACCCCTTTCTCCTTACACTCGCAAAGAGAAGTCGGTTGTTTAAATCAGACTGCTGAAAATGGATTGACTAACAGTTGGGTATTGGGTGGTGAACCTAAATTGCCTGGTTTATAATTAGTATCCTTATTATTTGCAATAAAGTTTCTAGCTTTAATATATATAGGCCTACATATGTTATACCTAAAAGTGAACTTTGAACTGGTCATTGGTCAAAGTTAGAGATAAATTAAATAATTGTGTAGACATCTCGGTTTTTTTTAAAAATTGTCAGAAGCTTATAAGATTTAAAATCATACAAATGAAATATATCTCTCACTCTGTCTCATGGGCAAGTAGAAGAAATTTATAATTGGGAAAAGAATATCGTGCGGATAGGAGCTCCAATATAAGTGCGACCGTCGTGCGAATATTGAAAATGATTGGCACGACAATGATGCCGATAGACACTTTTTAAAAAAAACCCAAACAACTCGTAAAACTTACTTCAATCCAAACTTCAAAATCCTTAATTGTGTGAGGGGTGACTTTAATTCATAGGTTCAAACTTAATTACTACTCAATACTGCATACCATAGAAGAGAGAGAGAGAGAAGAGGGGGGTATGACGATAAATCAAACGACTTTGTCATTTTAAAAGAAAAAAGACAAATTGTCAATAAAATTATTGAACTGTTATCGCTTCTCTATTGAATGTACTACTTCACTGGGTTAATTTTAGAGAGCTAATGACTGTAATTCGATAGAAAACATCGCAAGTGAAAGTAGCGAGCAAACATAAACAACCTATACTTCACCAGCTCAAATTAAACAAATGTGAATGAAACATTCTAATCTGCAACTCTTAGTGGTAAATTTAAAGTGTATTTTTTACGAATGTTATATTTTTATCATCTTACATGCTTAAACAAAGTATGTCTCACCCGTAAAATGTTGGTGAGCAGCCGTCGTCGTTCGCTGTTTCACATTGACAAAGGACCCGGATGCAAGATTTTTTCCCCCTATGACCTTTTGACCTAGCATGACGTTAGAGTGTGCAAACCACGGGGATCGAACTCGGGCCGCAGCGGTGAGAAGCTAGAGCGCTACCTCTGCGTTACCCGGATACCCATGATTACCATGATTGCAAAAATCCAACCATCCATTTACTAGATATGAAATATGGTCGTTTTTTATTGAATACCTTTAAAAAAAAAAAAACTTATGCTCATATGCTCAATCTCTGTTATAACAATAAAATATGTTCAAATCCTGAATATGTGCGGTGCGTCAAACATATGACGTCGCAAAAAAGGTTTTATGACGTCAAATTATGCACATAGTAACGTCGAAGCCAGAAGTTGCTGTAGATCTGTGTTGTAGCCCTTGTTTCGCCCGTAAGAGTTAAGTATGAATTTATTGACTTAAAAATCAAAATTATTGGTTTTGTAATTTTTATCTTTTTGATATAGGAAAATCGTTTCCTTTTATCAAAACATTTGTTTGGAAGGGGAACTAGTCTGTCTATATAGTGTTGGTATTTTACTTGTGTGTCACTTCTATTTAGCTTATCAACCATCATTTTGCAATGAATGTGAAGTGCATCTATTTCAAATGTGTAACTATGAATTGATTAGAATATACAAAAAGGGAATTCGAAAAGAAAAATTAAATAAAGTTACACCGACCTTCTCATATTTTGTATATAGACTCTAGATCTATATCGATATAGAAGGGACACACTTTGTGTTGTACTTTATAAACGTATTAAGCAGATAATGCTGATAATTTCAGAATCACTTATAACTCCGCCGCTGTATATCTGCTGAACATCAAGAGGGGAAAAGTAGACACTGTGACAAAATCCTGGTGTGCTGTTTAATTCTGACGCTCAGAATTCATCAAATTTAATGTCTCTATTTGTGAATGTTCACTGATTTGTAACAGGACCCCCATATATCCCTTTCTTTATATAGGAGATAAATCTATTTAATAAGCTAAACTGAGCTTTCCTTCGAAATGCAAGCAAAGCGACAAATCTTTTAAGAGGAAATATAATGATTTAAAATTTAATTTGATATTTGCGTCTATTTTTTTATTCAGTGCCTTTTATCTAAATGACCAGAAAAGAAATAGCAGTTTTCATTTGGTGGACGATCGCCGTGTGCTATGTTGGTAAGTTAGTCTAAAAGGATGTGACATTTCTTTTTTATTTAAAAAGGTATTCAGTGTTCTTGAATTTTACCAGTTCGAAGGATTTGACTGGTTAAAATTTCCTTGGACTGATGAAGTTCACTTTACATTTCATCATTCGGACAAATAAAAATCTTGAAATGTCTGATTCCTAAGAAGTAGATTTCAAGAACTCTGGAATTAATAGCATTTTACAATGTAGTGCTATAAATGAGACAACATCCGTTATCTTTACTATTGTATTACATGTAGAATATATTTACCATATAGATCTATAATCAATTGAAAATAGTTACTTTTCTAAATTGTTTTCATAAACTTATCTACAAAAAAAGGACTGCATATATCACCAAATGACATTAATTAGGAAATCAAAATTAAAAGATAATGAGAAAATATGAACAAAGATTTTTTCCCGACAAGTCGACATAATGTTACTGACAAGTCAACATAATTCACTTAGAAGTCGACATAGTAATCTGACAAGTGATACCAAAGATACGCCACCATTAGTATAATGCGACAATGGGTTTTTTAGGGGTAGGGTCATCGAAAACGAAAGATCAAACGAACGTTAGTACAATGTATTAGTATGTACTGATCCATTATAAACTAAAATTTGCATAGGCAGTTTTAAAATGAGATTAAGGTTTATAAATATTTAATCTTAGTATCCACAAGAAATAGAAACCCCGGAAAATTTAGATGGGTGATATTAATGTTAGCGGGTTAGCTGATATTGAATTACAATGTGATGTTTTTTTGTTTTTGTTTGTGTTCCTTTTGAAGAGGTGACGAACGAAAAAAGTGGTTTGGTAAAATTATATAGACGGAAAGTTTTCAAAACCATTCATGCTGTTCGGTAAATAAGGATGTTTGAAGTCTAATGCACTATGAATGTAAACACTGCTTTGGAACAATGGCTGAATAACCCCCACTAATTGCTAGCTCTTTGAGCTGGATGTCTTCAGGTCCAATCCTGATTATGCACTCGGTTAGACTTGAAAATAACGGGCTCTCTCCCGCTTGATCTCGTTATAAATGGAACCTTAACTGCTATTTGACCTCTTGCGCTTAACATCGGGATAGGTACTTCACCAAAAGTTTGATAAAAGATCACCTAAGGATGCAACAATCCACAAATAGAGATTTCGGATTTTCATGGCCTAAAATTTAAATGAAATGAATATTTGATAGTGTGTGTTTGAATTACTTCTGGGCCCAAACTTGTACATTCATATTGCGTTAACTAGATGTTAACTGTCAGTTAAACTTAACTAATTTTTGTGTACCTCAGCCCTGAACCCAGAGGTTAATTAATTTTAACTGATATCTGACAGCTAGTTAATGTTCAATACATTTCCAACTGTTTTCTTTGTGATGGCTCTTTGAAGCTCAATTGTATTAATTCCCCACGACCTACAACTAGATCTATTTAAATTCTCAGTTCATGCAAAATGAAAGGTCCGTGGACGGAAATTATACAAATTTACAGAGATTTCAATTTCTGTGATTTATTAATATTTCAATTTTATATAAAAAAAAAAATTATTCGATTTCATGTTTTCATTTTTATTTCATATATGAACATAAGGAATCACTGCATAGTTTGTGTATACAGGAGATAACCACATTTAAAAAAGTGATAATTTATGCATGTTATCACATTTTCAATTGTATTTAATCACCTCACGTACCCAACAAACTAGACTTTGATTCCTAATATAAATGAATGCAAGAGTTAGTGGCAAGTTAACTGTCAGTTAAGGTTGACTAAGCTTTTTGTGCCACTGGGCCCTGTTATGTACTATTCAATGGGTTGTTATTGGTTTTTTTATACCAAAGACAGTTGCACGTTCCCTGCAATTTTGGAAGGGAAAACATGGGACGATTCTGCCAAAGGGCGTCCAGTAACTTTTGCCGGAAGTGTGATGACAGGATGGAATGTAACATTCGGAGTCAAAATAATAACGAGCTGGACTTGTTTATTCAACCAGAATAACATCATTGTTTCCAAGTAAGACTTTTAAAAAAAATCTTGTGTAGATTGCATCCTTCCCTTTCAGATCAATCACATGTATCGAAAAATGGGATAACTACTCACACTATCTAGATCCTCTAAAACTTGAAATACTTTTGTAGCAAACGTTACTTTAGTTGAAACATTCAGTGATATTGTGATTGAATTACTTCATGAAAATTATCGATATCTTTAGATTCATTACCGACATGTATAATTTCATTAAAACTTTAAAACGCATGTCCTCCATCAGCAACATGTATTTAAACATACTAGTAATTCCGAGCGACATATTTCTTCATTTTACGTTTAATCGAAAAAAATTGAAATTTCCGCAGTGTTTTATCCTAGAGAAATTAAACATCAAACGCAAATAGTGATTGATGGTTATTTTTAGCGATTTTATTTCTTCCAGTTAAAAGTCAAAGTTCACATGCTTTGACCCAATTTTAAGTTGACACCCCTAAATTGTAAGCTGCCTGCCAATCAAACATTTAACAATAGATCTCAGGTGGAGTGACATCTGCAGACACTGTGGTCTGGGGCTACCCCAGAGAGGTGTTTTGATAACAATAACAGCCAATATCTACAGGCATTCTTTAGATCTTGAGGAAGCCCAGTCTACCTGAGTTTTGATAGCAATGACCTGTCCACAACTGCTATTTTCTTGTAATTCAATTGTTTTTAAAAAGGCCCCTGAACAATGCAATTTCAATATAATTGTAATTTTCCCCCTCTATATACCTGTACATGTATTATAAATTACACAATCAGAAATCAAACAATGATTTGCACAATTATTTCTAAAACTTGTAACCTATTGAAATAATTTATGTCATCAATTTATGATACCTCTATATTTATAACAGAAATTATTAATTGAGTCTCAGAGAGAAAAAGGGGTGGGTGTAGAATGTGTGTCAGCTACCCTGAGGAATACAACCATTATTCAAACACTATGACCACAGAAACTCTGCAGAGGTCCCTGAGACAGGTCCTGTGTATATCAAAACTATAAAAAAAAAAAAAAAAAAAAAAAGCATGGATAGGTAGATTTCTACCATGTTCTACCTCTGTGTATTTCTTTGAGTGCCATGGGATATAGCAATTAACACCTTGGAAGACCCTGGCCACTCCAGGTAAATAACATCTGTTTAGATTAGGCTCCGCCTACATTTTCACTGACCGTATGGTCATGAGATGGGTCTTTAAAGTGTGATACAGTACTATCAGTTCTTTGATTTTCTTTCAGGGCTACTTATGATGAAATGATACCGCCTTTTATTAGTAAAACTTACCATGTGTATGTCTGTATGTGGGCCGTTTCTATAGAAGCAGACAAATTCATCTACTACCTCTTGGCCGACAGTAAGATTTCTTTTTCTATTCTATATTGATTCGCTTGATTTCTTACTGAAGGGAATTTGGTGTATGATATTTACGCTCTAAATAAATAGAAGCTAGACATTAACCAGTGTAAGAACGGGTAGATTTTAGATGATTATACTGAATTTGGAAGAAAAAAATCAGACATTGTTTGAAGCCTTAATTGAATAAAAATAGAAAGTACACGTTTTATTGTTGAAAGTACATGGAAATTTGTTGTGATTTTTTCCCTGGTTGTAATTCGTTTTTGTTTGAAAGTGGAAGTTGTATGCTGAATAATGCATAAATGTGATGTCTCCATTTGAGTGAAATAGTTTTGAAATTTTATTAAGCCATCCTTCTTCAAACTATTGAGCATATCTATAAAAGAATATAGATAGGTTAGATTCAATAAATAAACATGATTCAATTCAATTTAAAATATTTCTTATTGAAATAGAATCATTTGACCAAAGTTTTGAGAATATCGAGTTAAGAAATATTTTATGTTTTGTATCTGGATATTTCAACTTATTTTTTATTAAGATCATTAATAAGACTCCTCTTCAAATAATTGAACATGATTGTAATGTTTTGTGGATATGTTACAAAGTAAAAACAATATTTAAGTTTAACTCCGCGTGTCTTGAGTTCAATCAGAGATAGATCAGTTTATTGGACCCGAGGGGCAACAGAGGTTTGTGTGAGAGTAGCTAAACGAATATATATGAACTTTTAAAAGGTATTCAATGTATAAAGAGAGGATAATGAGCAATTCTAAATGTTCTATGGTCGTTATAACGATCTAGTTCGTCAGTACAACCTCGCATTGGGTCAAATGTTGTCTGACGTGTTTCATACCGATTGTTAAGCCGTTCTTGGCACACTGATTTTGACTGCGGATAACTCCGTTTACCTGATCAGGATATGGGGCTCACGGCGGGTGTGACCGGTCAACAGGGGATGATTACTCCTCCTAGGCACCTGATCCCACCTCTGGTGTGTCCAGGGGTCCGTGTTTGCCCAACTATCTATTTTGTATTGCTTGTAGGAGTTATGACATTGATCACTGTTCGTTATCTTCACCTTGCATTTGAATCATCATATAAGGTTGTGAATGGTTATAGGAGACGGTTTTTAACAATACCTTTTCTCTCCGTAATAACCAACTTTGTTCCGAAGACTCCTCATAAAATTCTTTTTTTTAAATTAATAACGATGACATCGAAGTGCAAAGATACTTTAAATAGAAAATCGTTATCTTGATTTTTTTCAATTTTTTAATTATATTTTTTGTGATAAATTTTATTTTTTATTTATTTTTTTGCAACTGAAAGAGTTTTTGGATGAGTTTGTTGTACAGTAATATCCCCTTGAACCCATAATCAATACAAATGTCAGCTACATCGACGATTTTTCGTCGGAGAACGAACAATAACATCGATCAAGATCAGTCCTATTCATTTCGAGCCAGCGGTCCAAATAATACTCTCTGGTTAATGACAAATATATGATGATTTTCAGAGTAGATTCTCTGAGGGTCATAAGAAAAATCTAGATAATTATTACTTGAATTATTTCTAACCTCAGGCACCCAGCATCGTTTTGTTCTGTTTTGTTTTTTCAAAGGGGTGTCAAGGCTTGAAAAGAAAAAGAACTCCACCCAATCTTAAAAATTCGAAATCGTGATAGGGATGACGTGATGTAAAGAGGAACTGTCTCAATTTTTCTACAGCCTTCGATTTAAAAAAAAAATTATTTATAAAAAAAGGACAATAAAATGAAATTCACTACTACTATCAAAACTAGTGGAGAGGCCAGATACTCAATATATCTTTATTTGCATATATGGAAATAACAGATACTGATCGTTGTCAAAAATAAGGGGGAACAGCCCCCCTTCCTCCTCCCCCACACATCCTGCAGGGTCTGACATTTACTTTTTTCCGCACTAGACCAGTCGGGCTACTTCAAATGACTTTTGCTAGACCTTACCTTAAATCCACTAGCCCCGACCAACTTTCCAGAAATTGATATTTTCTCCATATTTAAATGTACTTAATTAAAATGACAAACATTAAGTTTGCTTGAACTAAAACGTACTTAATTGTCTCCCCCAAAAAAAGACCTTTAGTCTCGTCATTCAATTTAATGCTTTCATTTTCAAACACATTTTCTGTTTCTTTAAATTCTACCTGGCACGGAAATTCTCTAGTCCATTTAAAATAAGATGACGTCAACCTTTTTTTCTAATCTCTATTTCATAAGCCCTGCTTTGTTTCTTCCCAACCTTTACTTTTTTTTCCTCTTGGGACATCTTTTCTTGAGGATGAGAAGTCGTATTTAAATATAGAGACATTCCCGCACATATGTCAACACCGAAAAATGGCTGTTTACGACGTAATTTATTAATTTTATAAACACTTTCTTATATTTGATTAAAATAAACTGGGGTTGTTTTTTTTAATGAAAATAAATTTATGTAAAACATAACTTTACACCCATTAACATCGAGTAGATGTCGTAAAACATCACTTCCGACTGCGACTTATCTATTCGAACTAAAAATAGAGATTGTGTCATCATGCGGTTCAAAATTGCTCACAAACTCTACAGAACTTTATTAGTTTTTAGTTAAGAATAAAATATCTTATGGTTTAAAGTAAAGTTTCTTGTTTCTTTTTTCAACACGACCAGTCGGACTAGTAAATGGATATTTTACCCAACCAGACCTATAATTTAGTAGACTCAGTCTGTCGGACGGGTCTTAGTGTCAAACCCTGCCCTGGTTCTACGTGTCTATATTAACCCCATCCTGACATTTTATAACCAGATCAGAAATTCCTCTGCACACATCGCGAACGCCGTATTTTGAATTTATTTTCCCTATGATTTTTATATGTATCGTGTTCATCTACTTTACGTGTAGTATGTTGAGGAAATATGATTATAATAAAAATAACTGACTACTTGACATTCTTTTACAATAATAAGCGACATTGGGGCATAATAGAAGAATGTCACTTTACATTTGTCTATTGCACCTCCATGCTGTAGTACATAAACTTGCAATTGCAATATCGCTCAACCATTTTCTTTGGACATTCTTTTTCAAACAGGAGAGGGGTGGGGGATCTGATAAAGCTACTTTCAACCTGTGCAACGTTAGCTCTATTTATCTTTTATTTATCTACTTCTAGATTTATTTAGACAAAAAAAGTTCTGATCAGAAGAGCTTGATATGACTATTCCATACAATGTTAATCATGTAGGCCCTAAACACTAAGCTATAGTAACACTGTAATTAAGCAGTCGACGATTTGGAGGATTTTCCCCCTCTTTGCCATGATTGCAGTAGGTCCGTAGTCGAAAATACAGTAGTTGGAACTGCATCTAGTGAAATTCTGGTCGAAGATTTAATTTATTATACCCACTTTTTTTGCCAAAATAGGTATGCACAAAACTGATCACCAACATCTCCCGTAAAATCACGCAACTTTCGAGTGTTTTTCTTCTTCTTTCTTTTTTGTGACTTGAAATGATCTCAGTGTAGATTTCGCAACCAAATATTCCTGAGCGTTAGATTACATTGAAACACTGTTCTCACTTCGTATATTAGTTGAATACAAACACATCGAAAGAATTTGATCGCTAAAACCTGAAGTTGTTAGTATATACAAATACACTTGGGTCAAGCTGGTCTCATCATATTACTTTGATACTTCATATCATAGCAACATTGGACGATTTGTACCGTCTGATACCTTGCGATTTTTCTGACTCATTTACACAATTATGTATATTAAGTAATTAAAAATAACTCTTTTTTTTTTAAACAAACTCCTTTTTTGAAAATCGTCTCATATAACCTTTAAATATTGATGAAAGTGAAGTAAATAGAATTCGTCATACAGCATTTGACCCAATGATAGGTTGTATTGACGAACTAGATCGTTATAACGACCATAGCATTTGTGAAATGCTGACTTCAGTCGAGACTGTTGAAACCCCTCTACCATCAACTTGTTTGTCAGTAGCTTGCCTCGATTTAAAAACTGACCATACGCAGAACAAGCTCTTGCGTATCGAATCAGTTGAGAGATATAAAACAATATGCAGTTGATAATGAAATTTTGCTATAAAAATATGGGAAGTTGACGATGGAGACGCTGAAATCATCCCGTTTGTCATACAGTTGAGTTGTCAGTTTGCCGTTAATGTCTTTTTTCAATAAAATATGTATGATATTATGCCTTCCCGCCACTCCATTACGACTGCAAATAGACCTACCTCCGCCAATGTGAAATCTCCATGTCAAATAGAAATAGATATACCCCCATCCGTGTAAAATGAAAATAGACCTGGCATGAATATTTTTTTTTTATTGGCTCTTTTTGGACATATATTATCATATAAACAGGATGTTACATGCAACTTCAATATTTCAACATGTTAATCACTGTATGAAAATTAATAGCAATATTGTACAATTACTTTGAAGATAAAGAGAGACTAGTGTATGAAATATGCATAACTAATTCATTTAAGGAAGATACATTTTACATTGAAATTATTTTGTCTTCTATTGTTTTCCATACTTGGTTATAATAATCAAGATTTCTTCTGCCACAATAAATTGGTTTTTTAACAAACAGTTTTCTTCTCAAAAATTGCAAAAATATATATAAAGAAGGACCACTGTGTCCTGTATCTGAATTAAACACAAACTGTATATAATATTTAGAAAGCAGTATACAATAATTCAGACTTTCACACCTTTCTTCATAAACTCCAAATATTATGTCTTGATAAGAGATATCATTTATATAAGTAATGTTTAATCTATTCCACCAAGTTTGGAAATGCTTCCAATGAGTACCAACATATTCACAAAAGTAAAACCTGTGCTCTATTGTATCTAAATTTCCACATAATATACAAGAAGGTGATGTTTTAATTTTCATTGCATACAGTAATTTATTGTGTGATAAAATCTGTGAATTGATTTATATTGAAAAGATTGTAATGATGTTTCCATTGATATTGTGAAAGGTAACTTGTAAATACTCATTTTCCATAAATTTAATGTTGATTTCAATTCTTCTAGTTTTGTATTAAAATTCTTTCTTAACATTTCTTCTTCACCTTTTGAACTAAACCATATTCCTAATGTAAAAAATTGACCTTTTGACCACTTAACAGGTAAGATTCCTGGTCTGAAATTTTTACAACTTCCAATCCAAACTGCTTCTGTTTTATCTAAATTAGTTTTCAGTCCAGAACAGTGTTTAAAATTTTGAATGATGTTTAGTAATTCAATTCCAGATTTCTCATCACTTAAAAAGCAAGTAGTGTCATCTGCTAGTTGACTTATCCTAAATTCTGTTTCACCAATTCTGATTCCATGAACATTTTTGTTTTCTCTTATTCTTATTGCAAGCAACTCAACACAAAGAATAAAAAGATATGGTGAAAGGGGACAACCTTGCCTGACTCCTCTACTTATTTTGAAAAAAGGGGTTGAGAATCCGTTGTTTATAACACAGCTTGAGATATCTGTGTATAGGATTTTAACCCAGAGTCTAAAACTTTCTCCAAACCCAAATGTATCTAATACTTTATCCAAGAAATTCCATTCCACAGTGTCGAATGCCTTCTCAAAATCAACTAAAAGAATTAAACCAGGAATGTTTTTTAGACTTGTATAATGTATAAGATCAGAAATAGTTCTAATGTTTTCTCCAATAAATCTATTCTCTATATATCCAGTTTGATCAGTGTTTATAATTTGAGGTAAAAACTTTTTAATTCTTCTAGCAAGTATTTTTGATAAAATTTTGTAGTCAAAGTTAAGAAGTGATATTGGTCTCCAGTTTTTAAGTACAGTCCTATCTTTATCTTTTTTTTAGGTACAAGAGTTATGGTGCTTTTTCTTTGATCTATGGAAAGTTTGTGTTTTTGAATACTTTCATTCAAGCTGTCAATTATTAATTCTGAAATTTCTTTCCAAAAATACTTATAAAATTCCATTTGGAAACCATCAGTGCCAGGCGATTTATTGCATTTAAAAGTGTTTAGTATAGCTTCACATTCATGAACTGTAATAGGTCCTTCACAAGACAAGGAATCCTCTTTTTCAAGTTTTTGAATATTCATATTGTAAGTAAATTGATCAATATAATTCTTATAGTCACAATAATCTAAATCTGATGTGTATAACTTTTCAAAAAATAATTGTTCTTCTTTTAATAATTTCTCTCTTCCTTCCAAAACCCCTTTATTCGACATTAGTGTAGATATGTATTTATTTTTATAGTTTCTTTTTTCTAAGGAGAGAAAATATTTAGTACACTTTTCTCCTTCACACCACTTTGCTTTTGATCGAAGAATAATACCTCTTGTTTTATTTTCATTTATCAATTCCAACTTTTCTTTAATTTCATTATATTTATTTACATTTTCATCCATAGGATCTTCCGACATTTTTCGTTTTTGATCATCAAGTTCCTTAGCTATGTTTTCTTCATCTTTTCTTAGTCTGCGAGCTTTAAGTTTTGAAAAATTTCCTATAAACCCTCTGAGTTCACATTTTATGGTGTCCCATTTTAGTTGTAAAATAAAAATAGACCTCGCATGAATGTTTAATAAAACTTGCCTACAAGACCCAGATAGAAACGCTTAAAATAGAGATATTATATCAAATAAATATATTTTGAGTAGTGTCTGACATTAAAAAACATAAGTAACTGTTTGCAAGATGTGCAATTATTGGCAATTAATTTTTTATTTCTTACTCTAAACATATTACAATTTGAACATGTACATTTAATTTTTATGGTTCCGAGCCTGTAAAATGGCCAACTCTAACTTAGTCTTTCACATAGTGGATAACTGAAAACGCGAAAACTTCACTAACTGTAAAATGACCAGTTCTAAGTTTGTTTCACATATATTGGATAATTGGAAACATGGCATATTGAATTTGACTACGGATAACTCCGTTTACCTGATCAAGATATAGGGCTCACGGCGGGTGTGACAGGTCGACAGGGGAAGCTAACACCTCCTAGGCACCCGATCCCACCCCTGGTATATCCAGGGGTTCGTGTTTGCCCAACTATCTATTTTCTATTTTGTATTGCTTATAGGAGTTATGAGATTGATTACTGTTCGTTATCTTCACCTTTATAAAAACTTCACTAACCGTAAAATGGTCAGCTCTAAGTTTGTGTTTCACATTTGATATCGACTATGCTTCATGTTGAAATAATGTTTGTGAACAAAATATCTGATGATTTTTTTTTTTTACAGATATAGTCGATGCCAACACAAGAGTATACCGGAGTGAGAGTAGCGACCTGGGTGCTTGTGATGTTTGTAAAATGACCCTAAATCTAGATCCCTCACAAGCATTATCCATGGCTACCAGTGGTATGTATTACAATGAGACACAGAAAAAGAAAGAGAATGTTGCGATTTTGTATCAAAAGCTTTTACTAATCGGCTTCCTATGAAATGTTAAAAAATCCTTATGCTTCTACTTTGTATTCGTATGCATGTCAATGTCATTGTTTGACCTCTAGGGGATCCATCCTCCGTGACAATACCTGCCCAGTCTGGTCCTTGCAGTGGGTGTTCATGCATTGCCACAACAGCAACCACCACTACAAGTTCTGCCATCACTTCTGAGGATACTACCAGTTCTACAACAGCAACCACTACAACTTCTGCCGTCACTTCAGAAGATACTACCACTTCTACAACAGCAACCACTACAAGTAAATTAAGTATTATAATCTATAATTAAATATATAATCTATCATTCAACATCAAGATTATTCCTTTGCATAAATGAAGTAATTATAGTATACACTGAGTGGAAGACATCCTTCATAATTCAAATACTACAGATATGTAGTATTGCGTGTCATATCTTAACCGATGGCATTATTAATTCAAATACTACACATATTTCAAATACTACACATATGTATTATTGCGTGTCATATTTTAACCGATGGCATCATTAATTCAAATACTACACATATTTCAAATACTACACATATGTAGCATTGCGTGTCATATTTTAACCGATGGCATCATTAATTCAAATACTACACATATGTAGTATTGCTTGTCTTATTTTAACCGATGACATCATTAATTCAAATACTACGCATATGTAGCATTGCGTGTCATATGTTAAGTGATACCATCATTAATTCAAATACTACACATATGTAGTATTGTGTGTCATATTTTAACCGATGACATTATTAATTCAATTACTATACATACAATTGGACATACAATTGGACGTACGGTATCTTTTATTCTAATGTATTAAACCAAATAATGTTTCTAATCTGAAGTTTTGCCTTATCAAGTAACAATACCTTCAATAATTTATTATTATGAAATACACTCTGTTGTCCAAATATTCTGTGTCTATAAGTGTTAATTTGCCTATAAAATGTGAGACATTTCGCTATATATCCATATGTCCGTGGGGTTAATGCTGCTAGTTAAATGTAGCAGGGTTTTCGGGGATTGGGGCTCCTTTCTAACCAGGTTTTGGGAAGACAAATAGGTATAGGGATGGCTATTACTGTACTCTGCACAAGGACATAATTTTTGGGCAGACGAATACATTTGATCTATCATATTTTTAATGAATTTCATATATACATCTATCAACACCCGTATTGTTGCATCGACCTATCCCCGGAAATAATGATTTGAACAAACTTGAATGTACTTTATATATGTCAAAAAGCTTTCATTTAAAATACGACTTTTCTAGCCTAACTTATTAAAAAAAAAAGTGTTATAAATGAAACAAAATTGAGAGATTCAATTCATCCTAGTCTTGAGTATGCATACAGTTATAGAGGATCCTAACACCCGGGGGGGGGGGGGGTTATTCCTTTTACATTAAACATAAGAACTAGTTAAATTTAAATTTAAAGGGACTTTCACACTATGATAGACGATTAATCAAAATTCATAGTGAATAGAGAAAAAACTGAACCCCTCTGGATATCCCTTTATTCTAAATTCTCTTATAGTAATACTAAATTGTCAGACATAAGGTAGTTGGCATGTCAATGTTGCAATATATGATCTTTTCCATTTGTATTGTATAATTTTCCATTTGTATTGTATATTTTCCATTTTCATTATATAATTTTTCATTTGCATTGTGTAGGCACTAATTTCCATTACTATTGTATAATTTTCCATTTGTATTGTATAATTGTCCATTTGTATTGAATAATTTTCCATTTGCATTGCAAAATCTTTCATTTCTATTGCATCCGAGGGATTGTTTATTTTCATTTGTTACGAAGGATTTCATTAGTTTAGGTCCCACTTATAGTTAGCCGTTCCCACATTTATGTAGCAATATTCCATTATCACCTGCATATGGTGTTTATATATCTCAACTGATTCGATATGCAAGAGCT
Organism: Ostrea edulis; assembly: GCF_947568905.1. Classification (NCBI taxonomy): domain Eukaryota; kingdom Metazoa; phylum Mollusca; class Bivalvia; order Ostreida; family Ostreidae; genus Ostrea; species Ostrea edulis. The sequence continues at coordinate 78,389,795 of NC_079165.1, read as the reverse complement.
TGTTCTGGGTATAGTCAGTTTTTAAATCGAGGTAACCTACTGACAAACAAGTTGATGGTACAGGGATTTCAACAGTCTCGATTGAAGTCAGCATTTCGCAAATTCTATGGTCGTTATAACGATCTAGTTCGTCAATACAACCTCGCATTGGGTCAAATGCTGTCTGACGTGTTTCATACCGATTGTTAAGCCGTTCTTGGCAAGGTGAAAATAACGAACAGTGATCAATCTCATAACTCCTACAAGCAATACAAAATAGATAGTTGGGCAAATACGGACCCCTGGATACACCAGAGGTGGGATCAGGTGCCTAGGAGGAGTAAGCATCCCCTGTTGACCGGTCACACCCGCCGTGAGCCCTATATCCTGGTCAGGTAAACGGAGTTATCCGCAGTCAAAATCAGTGTGCCAAGAACGGCTTAACAATCGATATGAAACACGTCAGACAGCATTTGACCCAATGCGAGGTTGTATTGACGAACTAGATCGTTAAAACGACCATAGAATTTGCGAAATGCTGACTTCAATCGAGACTGTTGAAATCCCTGTACCATCAACTTGTTTGTCAGTAGCTTAACTCGATTTAAAAATTGACTATACCCAGAACAAGCTCTTGCATATCGAATCAGTTGAGATATATAAACACCATATGCAGGTGATAATGGAATATTGCTACACAAATATGGGAAGTTGACGATGGAGAAGCTGAAATCATCCCGTTTGTCATACAGTTGAGTTGCCAGTTTGCCGTTAATGTCTACTTTATGAAAATAAAAACAGGTCAGATAACAAAGGAGCACAATTCGTGCCCATGGGAATTCCAACAGACTGTTGGAAGACCTGATCACCAAAGACCACAAAGATATTGTCAATGAGGAACTCTAGCATATATATAAAAAGTTTGTTGATGAAAAAAAATCTTTTTGTGATGTTATAGAGAGAAAAAAATCCAGTAAAGACTTTAAGTACTCTTAATGATGAACAAAAATTCTGTTAAAAATTGTGTTCTGAAGATCCATCTATTCTAACTATGCCTGGGAAATTTATTTTGAACAATATATGACACACTATTTAACTATGTGTTATGTAATCACTTCTTTTTCTCTACTTATACATGTATATGTTTATTAAGTATTTGTATGCATTTTCATGCTGCCCCTTGAAGGTCCTTGAATGGAACAAAATAAATATCTTTGATAGAGGAGGGGGCATTCAGTCGGTAAATCACATCTCACATTGATGAAGATTCCGGATGTACATTTCCCCTTATGACCTTTGACACAGCATGACGTGTTAGTGTGTAAAATACCAATCGATGTAAACAGCTGTAGGTGAAGTACGTCGAATTGCGTTGAGCTTTAAGACTGTAACATTGAGAGTTCTTTATTGTACTAACGCCAGCTGCGACGCGGGACCTCCTTTTAAACGTCATATTCCAAAGGCACACAACTTTCACTTATAAATGCCGAGTGTTTATCGAAGGCCTACATGTATGTTTACGTTTTGAGTTTGAAGCGGCTATAGCATAAGTGGGGCTCGAACTCACGACCTCTCGGACACAAAGTGAATTTTTAACCACTAGGCTACCACGATGGGTCATCTTATAATTTAATTCATCTCTTGATACACGTTTTAGGATGGGTTAATCATTTGAAACAAAAATATCAAGCTTTAATGACATCACATATTGAAAGATAAAGCGTGTTACTTAGCTAATCAAAATGTTTTCACGCGCAGATGTGCCATTCACTCAACAAAACAATTTGATAAGTCGACATAGATAATGTTCTGTTAAGTTAACATAATGATAATTTTATCGACTTGAACTGTTTTCTTTGTGATGACTCTTTGAATGTCCAATGTTTTATTTCCTCACGACTTACAGCTAGATGTAAATTTCTCAATCCATGCAAAATAAAAGGTCATTGGGCGGAAACCGGTTATAAACATGGATTTCATATTCTATAATTTGTTGATTTATCAATTTTATATATTCATTCCATTTTATGTTTCCGTTTTTATTTCAAATATTAATATAGGGAATCGCTGTCCACTTTATTGTGTATACGGGAAAGGGAGATAGCTACATTAAAAAGTGATAATCTATGCATGTTATCACATTTTCCATTGTAGCTAATCACCCCACGTACCCAACAAACTAGACTTTGATTCCTAATATAAATAAATGTAAGAGTTAGTGACAAGTTAACTGTCAGTTAAGGTTGACTAAGCTTTTTGTGTCACTGGGCCCTGTTATCTACTATTCAATGGGTTGTTGTTGTTTGTTTTTTACCAAAGACAGTTGCACGTTCCCTGCAATGTTGGAAGGAAAAACATGGGACGATTCTGCCAAAGGGCGTCCAGTAACTTTTTCCGGAAGTGTGATGACAGGATGGAATGTAACATTCGGAGTCAAAATAATAACGAGCTGGACTTGCTTATTCAACCAGAATAACATCATTGTTTCCAAGTAAGACTTAAAAAAAAACCTTGTGTAGATTGCATCCTTCCCTTTTAGATCAATCACATGTATCGAAAGAATCGGATAACTACTCACACTATCTAGATCCTCTAAAACTTGAAATACTTTTGTAGCAAACGTTACTTTAGTTGAAACATTCAGTGATATTGTGATTGAATTACTTCATGAAAATTATCGGTATCTTTAGATTCATTATCGACATGTATAATTTCATTAAAACTTTAAAACGCATGTACTCCATCAGCAACATGTATTGTAACATACTAGTAATTCCGAGCGACATATTTCTCCATTTTACGTTTAATCGAAACAAATTGAAATTTCCGCAGTGTTTTGTCTTGGAGAAATTAAACATTAAACGCAAATAGTGATTGATGGTTATTTTTAGCGTTTTTATTTCTTTCAGTTAAAAGTCAAAGTTCACACGCTTAATGTGTGGTACAGTACTATCAGTTCTTTGATTTTCTTTCAGGGCTACTTATGATGAAGTGATACCGCCGTTTATTAGTAAAACTTACCATGTGTATGTCTGTATGTGGGCCGTTTCTATAGAAGCAGACAAATTCATCTACTACCTCTTGGCCGACAGTAAGATTTCTTTTTCTATTCTATATTGATTCGCTTGATTTCTTACTGAAGGGAATTTGGTATATGATATTTACGCTCTAAATAAATAGAAGCTAGACATTAACCCGAGTATGAACGGGTAGATTTAAAATGATTATACTGAATTTAGAAGAAGAAATCAGACATTGTTTGAAGCCTTAATTGAATAAAAGTAGAAAGTACACGTTTTATTGTTGAAAGTACATGGAGATTTGTTGTGATTTTCCCCCTGGTTGTAATTCGTTTTTGTTTGAAAGTGGAAGTTGTATGCTGAATAATGCATAAATGTGATGTCTCCATATGAGTGAAATAATTATGAAATTTGATTAAGCTATCCTTCTTCAAACTATTGAACATATCCATCAATGAATAAAGATAGGTTAGATTCAATAAATAAATGTGATTCAATTCAATTTAAAATATTTCTTATTGAAACAGAATCATTTGACCAAAGTTTTGAGAATATCGAGTTAAGAAATATTTTATGTTTTATATACGTGTATATACATATTTCAACTTATTTTTTTTTATTAAGATCATTAATAAGACCCATCTTCAAAGAATTGGACATGACTGTAATATTTTATGGATATATTACAAAGTAAAAACAATCGTTTAACTCCGCGTGTCTTGAGTTGAATCAGAGGTAGGCCAGCTTATTGGACCCGAGGGGCAGCTGGGGTTTGTGTGAGAGTAGCAAAAAAATATATGAACTTAAGGTATTCAATGTATACTAAATGATTTGAATCATCATAAAAGGTTGTGAATGGTTATAGGAGACGGTTTTTAACAATACCTTTTCTCTCCGTAATAACCAACTTTGTTCCAAAGACTCCTCATAAAATTCTTTTTTTTAAATTAATAACGATGACATTCAAGTGCAAAGATACTTTGAATAGAAAATCTTTACCCCATTATCGATCTTGATTTTTTTTTTTAAAAATTGTGATCAATTTTATATCTTTATTTTACTTATTTATTTATTTGCAACTGAATGAGTTTGTTGTACAGGTATATCTCGTTGAACCCATAATCAATACAAATGTCAGCTACATCGACGATTTCTCGTCGGAGAACGAACAATAACATTGATCAAGATGAGTCCTATTCATTACGAGCCAGTGGTCCAAATAATACTGCCTGGTTAATGACAAATATATCTTGATTTTCAGAGTAGCTTCTCTGATGATAATAAGACAAATCTAGATAATTATTACTTGAATTATTTCTAACCCCAGGCATCCAGCATCGTTTTGTACTGTTTAGTTTTTTTCAAGGGGCGTGTGTCAAGTCTTGAAAAGAAATCAAAAGAACTCCACCCAATCTTCAAAATCCCAAATTCTGATAGGGATGACATGGTGTAAAGAGGAACTGTCCAAATTTTCCTACAGCCTTCGATTAAAAAAAAAAAATTTATGAAAAAAGGACAATGAAATGATATCTCGTTCACTACTACTATCAAAACTAGTGGAGAGGCCAGATACCCAATATATCTTTATTTGCATATATGGAAATAACATACTGATCGTTGTCAAAAATAAGGGGGAACAGCCCCCTCCCTCCTCCCCTACACGCCCTGGTTCTACATGTCTATATTAACCCCATCCTGACATATTTTATAGGCAGATCAGAAATTCCTCTGCACACATCGCGAACACCATATTTTGAATTTATTTTCCATAGGATTTGATATGTATCGTGTTCATCTACTTTACATGTAGTATGTTGGGGAAACATGATTATAATAAACATAACTGACTACATGACATTCTTTTACAATAATAAGCGACATTAGGGCATAAATGAAGAATGAATTACATGTACTGTCACTTTACTTAACAAAACGTTATTTTAAAAATGAAAACAAAGAGAAACCGGTGACGGTGTGCAAATTTGTGCTTCATTACAAAACAAGATGTGTTTGTGAAACACAAATGCCTCCGATAATGGCCAATTCCAAAGATGGTCGATGTCACAAGGACACATATCTTGGTACCAGTAGAAAGATCTTGTCACAAGAAATGCACATGTGCAATATGAAAACTCTAATATGAATTTACCATTTAGAAGTTATGACCAATGTCAATTTTTTAAAAAGTAGGTCAAACTCCAAGGTCAAGTGTCAAAGTGTTGGTACCCAAGGAAAAATCTTCTCACAAGGAATACTTCGCACTTCCTGTTCAAAAGTTATTAGCAAGGTTATAGTTTTCAAAATGTAAGTCAAACTCCAAGGCCACGGTCACAGTGTCAAAATTGTTAGTACCCACGGAAAGGTCTTGTCACACGAAATACTCATGTGAAATATCAAAGCTCTAGCACTTACTGTTCAAAAGTCATTAATAAGGTAATTGTTTTCAAAATGTAGATCAAACTCCAAGGTTTACAGGGTCAAAAATGTTGGTACCCACGGAAAGGTGTTGTCGCAAGGAATTCTCATGTGAATATCAAAGCACTAGCAATTACTGTTCAAAAATTAACAAGGTTAAACTTTCAGACAGAATGACAGAATTACAAAATGACATGATTACAGAATGACAGACAGGACAAAAACAATATACGCCCAGATATTTGATCTCGGGGGCATAAAAATAAACATCCCCAACCCTTGCATGACCTTAAAAATTGTTTATTGCACCTACATGCTGTAGTACATAAACTTGCAATTGCAATATCGCTCAACCATTTTCTTTGGACATTCTTTTTCAAACAGGGGAGGGGGTGGGGGGGTGTCTGATAAAGCTACTTTCAACCTGTGCAACGTTAGCTCTATTTATCTTTTATTTATCTACTTCTAGATTTATTTAGACAAAAAAAGTTCTAATTAGAAGAGCTTGATATGACTATTCCATACAATGTTAATCATGTAGGCCCTAAACACTAAGCTATAGTAACACTGTAATTAAGCAGTCGACGATTTGGAGGATTTTCCCCGTCTTTGTCATGATTGCAGTAGGTCTGTAGTCGAAAATACAGTAGTTGGAACTGCATCTAGTGAAATTCTGGTCGAAGATTTAATTTATTATACCCACTTTTTTTTACCAAAATAGGTATGCAAAAAAATGATCACCAACATCTCCCGTAAAATCACGCAACTTTCGAGTGTGTTTTTTTCTTTTCTTTCTTTTTTCATGACTTGAAATGATCTCAGTGTAGATTTCGCAACCAGATCTTTCTGAGCGTTAGATTACATTGAAACACTGTTCTCACTTCGTACATTACAGTTGAATGCAAACACATCGAAATAATTTGATGGCTAAAACTCGAAGTTGTTAGTATATATATATACAAATACACTTGGGTCAAACTGGTCTCATCATATTACTTTGATACTTCATACCATAGCAACATTGGACGATTTGTAGCGTTTGCTACCTTCCGATTTTTCTGACTCATTTACACATGTTAAAAAGAACACATTTTCGTTGAAAACAAACTCCTTTTTTTGAAAACCGTCTCATATTACCTTTAAATATTGATGAAAGTGAAGTAAATAGAATTTCGTCATACAGCATTTGACCCAATGATAGGTTGTATTGACGAACTAGATCGTTATAACGACCATAGAATTTGTGAAATGCTTACTTCAATCGAGACTGTTGAAACCCCTATACCATCTACTTGGTTGTCAGTAGCTTGCCTCGATTTAAAAACTGACTATACGCAGAACAAGCTCTTGCATATCGAATCAGTTGAGATACATAAACATATGCAGTTGATAATGGAATATTGCTACATAGATATGGGAAGTTGACGATGGAGAAGCTGAAATCATCTCATTTGTCATACAGTTGAGTCGTCAGTTTGCCGTTAATGTCTACTTTCAATAAAATATCTATGATATTATGCCTTCCCGCTACTCCATTACGACTGCAAATAGACCTACCCCCGCCAATGTGAAATCTCCATGTCAAATAGAAATAGATATACCCCCATCCGTGTAAAATAAAAATAGACCTGGCATGAATATTTGATAAAATTTGCCTACAAGACCCAGATAGAAACGCTTAGAATAGAGATATATCAAATAAATAAATTTTGACTAGTGTCTAACATTAAAAAACATAAGTAACTGTTTGCAAGATGTGCAATTATTGGCATTTTTTTTTTATTTCTTACTCTAAACACATTACAAAGTGAACATACATGTACATTTAGTTTTGATGGTTTCGAGCCTGTAAAATGGCTAACTCTAACTTAGTCTTTCACATAGCGGATAACTGAAAACGCGAAAACTTCACTAACTGTAAAATGACCAGTTCTAAGTTTGTTTCACATATATTGGATAATTGGAAACATGGCATACTGATTCTGACTACGGATAACTCCGTTTACCTGATCAAGATATAGGGCTCACGGTGGATGTGACAGGTCGACAGGGGAAGCTTACACCTCCTAGGCACCCAATCCCACCCCTGGTATATCCAGGGATTCGTGTTTGCCCAACTATCTATTTTCTATTTTGTATTGCTTATAGGAGTTATGAGATTGACCACTGTTAGTTATCTTCACAATTCATAAAAATATTAATAACTGTAAAATGGTCAGCTCTAAGTTTGTGTTTCACATTTGATATCGACTATGCTTCATGTTGAAATAATGTTGAAAGTGAACAAATTATCATATGATTTTTTTTACAGATATAGTCGATGCCAACACAAGAGTATACCGGAGTGAAAGTAGCGACCTGGGTGCTTGTGATGTTTGTAACATGACACTAAATCTAGATCCTTCACAAGCATTATCCATGGCTACCAGTGGTATGTATTACAGTGAGACACAGAAAGAAGAGAGAATGTTGCGATTTTGTATCAAAAGCTTTTACTAATCGGCTTCCTATGAAATGTTAAAAAATCCTTATGCTTCTACTTTGTATTCGTATGCATGTCAATGTCATTGTTTGACCTCTAGGGGATCCATCCTCCGTGACAATACCTGCCCAGTCTGGTCCTTGCAGTGGGTGTTCATGCAATGCCTCAACAGCAACCACCACTACAAGTTCTGCCATCACTTCAGAGGATACTACCACTTCTACAACAACAACCACTACAACTTCTGCCGTCACTTCAGAAGATACTACCACTTCTACAACAGCAACCACTACAACTTCTGCCGCCACTTCAGAGGATACTACCAGTTCTACAACAACAGCACCTTCAACTTCTACCATCACTTCAGAAGATACTACCAGTTCTACAATAGCAACCACTACAGGTAAATTAAGTATTATAATCTATAATTAAATATATAATCTATCGTTCAACAGAATGATTATTCTTTTGCATTAATGAAGTAATTGTAGCATACACTGAGTTGAAGATATCCTTCATAATTCAAATACTACATATATATAGTATTGCGTGTCATATTTTAACTGATGGCATCATTAATTCAAATACTACATATATATAGTGTTGCGTGTCATATTTTAACCCATGGCATCATTAATTGAAATACTACACATATATAGTATTGCGTGTCATATTTTAACTGATAGCATCGTTAATTCAAATACTACACATATGTAGTATTGCGTGTCATATTTTAACCGATGGCATCATTAATTCAATTACTATACATATGCATATAATTGAACGTACGGTATCTTTTGTTCTATTATATTAAACCAAATAAGCCAAATAATGTTTCTAATCTCAAGTTTTGCCTTATCAAGTAACAATACCTTCAATAATTTATTATTATGAATACACTCTGTTGTTCAAATTTTCTGTGTGTATTGGTGTTAATTGGTGTTAATTTGCCTATAAGATGGTAGACATCTCGCGGTATAGCCATATTTCCGTGGGGTTAATGCTGCTAGTTACTGGGTTTTTTTTTTCGGGGAGTGGGGCTGCTTTTTAGCCAGGTTTTGGGAAGACAAATAGGTATAGGGAGGGGTATTACTATATTCTGTACAAGGACATAATTTTTGGGCAGACAAATACATTTGATATATCATACTTTCAAAGAATTTAATATATACATCTATCAACACCCGTATTGTTGCCTCAACCTATCCCCGGGAATAATGAATTGAACAAACTTGAATGTGCTCTACATATGTCAAAAGGTTTAATGTAAAATTCCACTTTTCTAGCCTAACTTATTTTTTAAAAAAGTGTTATAAATGAAATAAAAGTGAGAGATTAAATTCAATTCATCCTACTCTTGAGTATGTATACAGTTATAATGCACCCAGGGGGGGGGGTGTCTTTTATTCCATTTGCACTCAACATAAGAACTAGTTAAATCTAAATTGAAAGGGAATTTCATATTGTGATAGACGATTAATCAAAATTAATAGTGAATAGAGAAAAAAAGAAACCTCTGGATACCTCTTTATTCTAAATTCTCTTATAGTAATACTAAATGGTCAGACATAAGGTAGCTTTTCCGGAGGGGAAACCTGCTGAGGGGTCTAGTCTTTAAGACCAGGAGCCATGGCCACACTGGAGGCATAAAGGATTCATTGAAATGAAATATTTGCTGTTTTGCTATTGGTACAGACTTAAAAACATAAACGAATTCAAATTACTTAAAGGTCAACTGAAAGGATGCTTATTTTTGTAGTAAATCTTTACATTTCAATTACAAACTGTTGTGGTACTCACTAGTAGAAAAAGATTTAGAATATGTGAAAGTAAGATACCAATTCAGAGATTATATTCAATATAAATTTAAGACTACTGTAAAGAAACTACTCTGCTGATCTGTGTAGTAAATATTTGCATTTCAATAACAAGCTGTCATGATATTCACTAGTAGAAAAAAAATTAGAATACGTAAAAAAATTGGACATCCATTCAGAGATTATAGTCAATATGAATTTAAGAAAATTGTAAAGAAAGTACTCTGTCATTAATACACTGAACTCAGTACAATAATTAAAATAAATTAATTGATGAGAAACTGTGCACTTATCTTAAACTTCAGGAGTACTTTGGTTTTGAAAATTATCTTAATAAAATTAAAAGTTTTAGTATTAGAAGATATATTTGTAAATTACGGGTATCTGATCATGAATTGATGATTGAAGTTGGTAGACATTCTGGTAGTACTAGGAATGAACGAATCTGTAACAAATGCAACTCCGGTTCATTATGTGATGAAACTCATTTTTTGATTACATATAAAAAGTTTGTTGATGAAAGAAAATCTTTTTGTGATGTTATAGACAAAAACCAGTGAAGACTTTTAGTACACTTAATGATAAACAAAAATCTGTTACAAATTGTGTTCTGAAGAGGCATCTATTCTAACTATGCCTGGGAAATTTATTTTGAACAATATATGACACACTATTTACCTATGTGTTATGTAGCACTTTTTTCTTTATTTATATCTGTTTATTAAATATTTGTATGCATTTTCATGCTGTCCCTTGAAAGTCCTTGAATGGAAAAAATAATATGTTTTATAGAGGAGGGGGGGGGGGATGCATCCAGTCGGTAAATCACATCTCACATTGATGAAGATTCCGGATGTACATTTCCCCCTTATGACCTTTGACACAGCATGACGTGTTAGTGTGTAAAATACTGATCGATGTAAACAGCTGTAGGTGAAGTACGTAGAATTGCGTTGAGCTTTAAGACTGTAACATTGAGAGTTCTTTATTGTACTAACGCCTGCTGAGACGTGGGACCTCCTTTTAAACGTCATATTCCAAAGGCACACGACTTTCACTTATAAATGCCGAGTGTTTATCGCAGGCCTACATGTATGTTTACGTTTTGAGTTTGAAGCGGCTATAGCATAAGTGGGGCTCGAACTCACGACCTCTCGGACACAAAGTGAATTTTTAACCACTAGGCTACCACGATGGGCCATCTAATAATTTTGAAATACATCTCTTGATACACGTTTTAGGATGGGTTAATCATTTGAAACAAAAATATCAAAGGAAAATTTTCACACCAAATGTGCCATCCACCTAACAACAAAAGAATCTGATAAGTCGACATAGATAATGTTCAGTTAACATAATGATAATTTTATCGACTTGAACTGTTTTCTTTGTGATGACTCTTTGAATGTCCAATGTTTTATTTCCTCACGACTTACAGCTAGATGTAAATTTCTCAATCCATGCAAAATAAAAGGTCATTGGGCGGAAACCGGTTATTAACATGGATTTCAATTTCTACAATTTTTTGATTTGTCAATTTTATATATTCACTCGATTTTATGTTTCCATTTTTATTTCAAATATCAATATAGGGAATTACTGTCCACATTATTGTGTATACAGGAGAGGGGATAACTTCATTAAAAAAGTGATAATCTATGCATGTTATCACATTTTCCATTGTAGCTAATCACCTCGCGTATCCAACAAACTAGACTTTGATTCCTAATAAAAATGAATGTAGGAGTTGGTGACAAGTTAACTGTCAGTTAAGGTTGACTAAGCTTTTTGTGTAACTGGGGCCTGTTATGTACTATTCAATGGGTTGTTATTGTTTGTTTTGTTTTTTATACCAAAGACAGTTGCACGTTCCCAGCAATTTTGGAAGGAAAAACATGGGACGATTCTGCCAAAGGGCGTCCAGTAACTTTTGCCGGAAGTGTGATGACAGGATGGAATGTAACATTCGGAGTCAAAATAATAACGAGCTGGACTTGTTTATTTCACCAGAATAACATCATTGTTTCCAAGTAAGACTTTTAAAAAAAATTGTGTAGATTGCATCCTTCCCTTTTAGATCAATCACATGTATCGAATATTTACACTCTTAAAGTGTGATACAGTACTATCAATTCTTTGATTTTCTTTCAGGGCTACTTATGATGAAGTGATACCGCCGTTTGCTAGTAAAACTTACCATGTGTATGTCTGTATGTGGGCCGTTTCTATAGAAGCAGACAAATTCATCTACTACCTCTTGGCCGACAGTAAGATTTCTTTTTCTATTCTATATTGATTTGCTTGATTTTTTTTATTACTGTAACTGAGGAATTCGCTATATTTTACGCTCTGAATAACAATTAATAGCCACTAGAATGAAGGGGTGAATATGCAATGATTATAGTGATTTTGGAAGTAAAAATCAGACATTGGAGTTTTGAAGCCTTAATTGAATGAAGGTAGAAAGTTCACCCATTTATTACACAGGGGTTGGTTGTGATTCGTTTTTGTTTGAAAGTGGAAGTTGTATGCTGAATAATGCATAAATTGATATCTCCATATGATTTAAATAGTTTTGAAATTTTATTAAGATATCCTTGGATTTAAAGACCTGTCTTTAAATTATTAAACATCAACTAATAAACACCGGTTAAATTCAAGAAATAAATATGATTCCATTCTTATTGAAATAGAACCATTTGACCAAATTTTGAGAATATCGAGTTAAGAAATATTTTATGTTTTGTATTTAGATATTTCAACTTATTTTTATTAACATCATTAATTAGACCCATCTTCAAATGATTGGACATGACTCAAATCTTCTGCGGGTATGTTAGAAAGTAAAACCAATCTTTAAGTTAACTCAACGAGTCTTGAATTCAATCAGAGATAGGTCAAATTATTGGACCCGAGGGGCAGCAGGGGTTTGTTTGAGAGTATCAAAAGGAATATATGTCAATGTAATGTATTGCCTAATATAGTATGATATCGGATAGGGACTCTCAACTGCAGTAAAAACTGAAAATATCATTTTCAACGAGATAGAAGGAGAAATTGTTTTTTATGAATTCATAATCCATTGTATATTATGCATACAGTGTAATTGAGAGATGAAGATTTACAATCAAAAGTATGAGAAAACTGTGAATGTTAAAGTGATTGAAAATTGAAATGGTATGACAAAAACAATAATTATACATGAAAATTTACAAAGAAATGAAATGACTTTGGTAATCAGGTTTGGTTATTTAAAGGATAATTTTAAAAGATATATCCTCTGAAGCGTTTTTTAAACCATGGAAGTTGAAAGATGCGCATTTTAATTAATAAGTTATTCAAACTATGATAAGATGAGAATTGTTGTAAAGACACAGTGCATATGCATGCATAGATCTTATAAATGCCCCCACCCATCAACCCAATGTGAATTGAAAATACACTTACTCCCACCCATGTGAAATCCTCTTGTGAATTAAAAATAGGCCTACCAAACAGGACTATCTTTGGAAATTTTGAATAAAAATTTATGTATACTGTGTGTAGACATATATATTTTTACATGTTATTTACCGAAAACATTCACAATGCTAAGTCTTCAGAAGTGCCCGACATGTTAAACCATGGCAATTCGCAAGATGTGCATTTTGATTAATTAGTTGAACTACAATGATATGAGAATTATTGTAAAGATGCAGTGTGGATAGCATGTATCATAGCTAGATCGTATGTTTTCACCCTACCCCCTGTGGATTGAAAATTGACATATCCCCGCCAATGTGAAATCTCTATGTGAACTAAAAATAGACCTACCCCCATCCGTGTGAAATAAAAATGATCTGACAATTACTCCAAAGATCATTACAAGTATCAAAATGTGTTCAAGGGTAATCTATGGCACCCCGTTTTTACATTTATTCCTCTTTAAAGATATCTCATAAATTTTATTAAATAACTTATACAGTTATAAGATATTTTCTAAGTTAGTGTATTACATAGTGAATAACTGAAAACATGAAAACTTCACTAACTATACATGTAAAATGACCAGTTCTAAGTTAGTATTACACATAGTTGATATCTGAAAGCGTGAAAACTTCACTAATGTAAATTAGTGTTTCACATGATGAAAACAATGAAAACGTGAAAATTCACTAACTGTACAATGACCAGCTCTAAATAAGTGTTTCACATAGCGGATATCTGAAAACGTGAAAAATTCACTAACTGTAAAATGACCAGTTCTAAGTCAGTATTACACATAGTTTATATCTGAAAACGTCAAACTTCACTAACTGTAAATTGGCCAGCTCTAAATCAGTGTTTCACATAGTGGAAAAATGAAAACGTGAAAACTTCACTAACTGTACAATGACCAGCTCTAAATTAGTGTTTCATATAGTGGATATCTGAAAACGTAAAAATTTCACTAACTGTAAAATGACCAGCTGTAAGTTAGTTTTTCACATTTGATATCGACAATGTTTCATATTTTGTTAAAATAGTGTTGAAAAGCAAACAAAATCAGATGCATTTTTTTTTTTTACAGATATAGTCGATGCCAACACAAGAGTATACCGGAGTGAGAGTAGCGACCTGGGTGCTTGTGATGTTTGTAAAATGACATTAAATTTAGATCCCTCACAAGCATTATCCATGGCTACCAGTGGTATGTATTACAGTGACACACAGAAAGAAGAGAGAATGTTGCAATTTTGTATCAAAAGCTTTTACTAATCGGCTTCCTATGAAATGTTAAAAAATCCTTATGCTTCTACTTTGTATTCGTATGCATGTCAATGTCATTGTTTGACCTCTAGGGGATCCATCCTCCGTGACAATACCTGCCCAGTCTGGTCCTTGCAGTGGGTGTTCATGCATTGCCACAACAGCAACCACCACTACAAGTTCTGCCATCACTTCTGAGGACACTACCAGTTCTACCACAACAACCACTACAACTTCTGCCGTCACTTCAGAAGATACTACCACTTCTACAACAACAACCACTACAACTTCTGCCGTCACTTTGGAGGATACTACCAGTTCTACTAAAGCAACCACCACAACTTCTGTTGTCACTTCAGACGATACTACCAGTTCTACAACAGCAACGCCTTCAACTTCTACCATCACTTCAGAAGATACTATCAGTTCCGCAACAGCAACCACTTCAACATCTGCCATCACTTCAGACCTTCCTAATCTCCCAGGAAATATCCTTGATAAAGAGTCCAGTGACAATATAATCATTGTCTACACAGCGACAGTTATTCCAACAGTTTTAGGAATAATCATCTTGATTGTTGCAATTCTTATCGCCAAATCAAAGAAAGCACGTACTACACAAAGCAACACGGAATAAGCACTGGCGGGAAACATATGAAATGTAGAATAATCTTGCACACTAATTAACATTATATCTTGGTGATGGTAAAATATAAGAAACTCACTTTAACGAGTCCTGTTGAAGAAAGGTTTTCTGCGGCGTTTCCAGTACCTCATTAATTAGATGCGCTGCATGTTCCTTACTTAATTACGAGATTTGATATTCTTATAATTGGATATTGTATACTTGAACGTGGCATACATCAAATAGCTATTCCAAGTACGATATTGATTTGTCATAATATTTCTTTTATTTTGGACTGTATTATTCATTAAATTTTATAACTATTGGTATTTTTATCTTGCTTCCTTCACTCATATGAATTTAAACACACTTCATGTTTATTTCATAGGAAGACCCATTACAACTAACCAATCATATTCCCCCATCACTTGTGAATATCTTCTTCAAACCACCTCACAATCTGCCACTGTCAATTCGACTTCGTCAGCGAGAGCCATCACAGCAAGTAGTACTAGCAATGTAGTAAGTACAACTCTCGAAGTTACCACGAACCCGATGACAACAGCAACGCATTCCATCACGAACCCGATGACAACAGCAACACATTCCATCACTAACCCGAGGACAACAGCAACACATTCCATCACGAACCCCATGACAACAGCAACACATTCCATCACGAACCCGAGGACAACAGGAACACATTCCGTCACGAACCCGAGGACAACAGCAACACATTCCATCACGAACCCGAGGACAACAACAACACTTTCCATCACGAACCCCATGACAACAGCAACACATTCCATCACGAACCCGATGACAACAGCAACACATTCCATCACTAACCCGAGGACAACAGCAACACATTCCATCACGAACCCCATGACAACAGCAACACATTCCATCACGAACCCCATGACAACAGCAACACATTCCATCACGAACCCCATGACAACAGCAACACATTCCATCACGAACCCGAGGACAACAGGAACACATTCCGTCACGAACCCGAGGACAACAGCAACACATTCCATCACGAACCCGAGGACAACAACAACACTTTCCATCACGAACCCCATGACAACAGCAACACATTCCATCACGAACCCGAGGACAACAGCAACACATTCCGTCACGAACCCGAGGACAACAGCAACACATTCCATCACGAACCCGAGGACAACAGCAACACTTTCCATTACGAACCCGATGACAACAGCAACATATTCCATCATGAACCCGATGACAACATCAACATATTCCATCACGAACCCGAGGACAACAGGAACACATTCCATCACGAACCCGAGGACAACAGCAACACATACCATCACGAACCCGAGGACAACAGCAACGCATTCCAATGGTTTGACCCCAACAATGCAACTTGTCACAACTCAGCCAAGTACAATCTTACAAAAAACTACAAGATCACAAGCTGCAATAATTTCAACTACTGGTCTATCAAACTCAGATTCGGAGGATAGCGTTTTACCCATGGTGACGGATGCCGCTTTCATCACGATAGCTGTTTGTGGATGTTTAATTCTAACATTTATAGTAATACTAGTGACTGTCACATTGACATTATCTAGAAAATCTTCTAAACAAAAAAGGAAAGCTCGCGAAAATGATTCCCAGAAGTGTTAGAAACATTTTGTAAACAATAAAAAGAAATGTTATCTTTTAAATTATTTCTACGTATCTATCAATACTAAAAGTGCTGCAATCAAGTGATGAAATAAGTCATATCCACTACTGGCTATTAGTACTTTCTCCGTGTTGATACTACGATGTATGTATCATAAATTCAGTGACTGTAAATAATTTGATTTTTAGTACACCTCCAACTACTCGATGTCCATGTAAATTACAGGAACTCTTGTGTCATTGTTTTAATAGAGATATCAAAGCCATCCATGTAGCTTAAGTCACGATCATTTCCTTCCTAATGTATGTAATTATAACGATATGGTCCTGCTTGTGTGTATAGATAATCATTACAAAGCATGTACATACCCACATCAGTCGCTGTAGCTCAGTGGTAGAGCCTTCGTTTCGTAACGGAGAGGTTGCGAGTTTGAGCCCCGCTCCTACCATGGCCACATCAAACCTAAGGTTCGACGTTTCGATTAAATGATTGTATATTGTCTTAACGTCCCTCTCATGAATATTTCACTCATATGGAGACGTCACCATTGCCAGTGAAGGACTGCAAATTTTAGGCCTATGCTCTGCATTTTTACGGTCTTTGAGCAGGGAGGGGTCTTTAAATATCGTGACACACCTGCTGTGACATGAGGCCTCGGTTTTTGCGATCTCATCCGAAGGACCGCCTCATTTAGTCGCCTTAGATTTTGACAAGCAAGGGATAACCTATTCTAACCCGGATCGGCATTTCGAAATGAGGATCACTAGTCTTTTGAATATCACCTTAAAAACGGAGGTAGCGTGTCGCACTAGACGTTGGTACGTTAAAGAACCGGTCCCGAGCGGTAAGCTTAGGTAGCACCTACAGCTGTTGACGTCTGGCATGGACACGATTTGAGCAGAAATTTTCTAAATTTTATTTTTCCAATTTTATTGTGTACAATGGCTAACTAAAGTATTTCTAATGGTCAACCGAAATTATGATATCAGTTTTTGAGTTACAAGTGAGATACAGCACTCTCAATTCTTTGTTATATAAACAAGGCTTGTGTCATATTTTGTTTACATATAGATTGCTTAATCAAAAATAACATGTTTAAAACAAAATGAGATGTGCTAAAACACTAGAAACTATTTGATAATGTCCAGAATTAACTTATATAGTGAAAAATCTGCTTTAAACGAACTTTTACTAACATATTTAACTCATGTAAACAAAAACATGTCACAAGCCTTGTTTATATAACAAAGAATCCCCCATGTACCTCGACAACTGACATTCAAATTTTGACTAACCATTAGAAATACCTTATTATATGGAGCGCCAAATTAACATAAAATTAAATAATTGAAGATATTTTCAATTATTTTGAAGATATCATCAATTCATTTGATGTGCGCAACAATTTAATTCAAGATCTCTTCAAATAATTAATGATATCTTCAATTCTGAATTATTGAGCGCATTGATTGAATTGATGATGGCATTAATTCTTCAGCTAAATTAGTGTGCGCTTTAATTGAATTAATGCTCTCTTCAAATGAATTAATGATATCAACAATTGATGAGCGTTACAATTCAATTGAAGAAAGCAATAATTGATATCATGCGCGCATTAATTCAATTATTGCTCTCTTCAATTGAATTAATGATATCTTTAATTCATTTGAATTAAATAATTCTTTTTAGAGAGAGCAACTATATGATTAAAGATATCTTCAATTCAACATATCCACAGTTGAATTAATGATCTCTTTAATTGAATTGTTGCTCTCTTTCAAAGAATTGATGTGCGTATTAATTCCTTATACAAAAGCATTGTAAATAATTAAATATAAATTGAATTGAAGAGATTATCAAATTATTTATACTGGGCTTTAAATTAATTATTGCGAGCAATATTTCTACGAAATTGATGCTCTCATCAATTGAATTGAAGAAAGCAATACTTGAATTAATGCGCGCATTAAATCTATCATTGCATTCATTAATTCAATTGATGTGCACATTAATTCAATTGATGAGAGAAATAATTTAATTGTTCAAAGCGCACATTAATTCATTTGATGAGAGCAAAAATTGATTTAATGTGCGCATTAATTCAATTAAAGAGAACAATAATTGAATTGATGATATCTTCAAAGATATCTATTTGAGTTTATGTTCATTTGGCGCCCCATATAGTTAAGCATTACAAATGAAAAAATAGATTTGAAAATTTTCTGCTCAAATCGTGTCCATGTCCCTGTAAAACAAACAAGGTGATAATTATCCGGCCACAATATGTATTTGTACCCTCTTTTTTGAAAGGTAACACAGTAATGTATTGGGAATAAGCGATTTATAATGAGCAATGGTATTTCCGGTGTGTCCATTAACGTGCGTGTAATGTCACCATGAGATGCGATAAACAGAATACAACTGTACTTTTACTGAACCATTTTCTCCATGTGTGGCATTCTAACAATGTACTGTGTCTTGTAATTTCAGACAAGACTTCAAAATATCATTTGACAAAGCTTTAGGGAAATGATAAATGTGCGTTCATTAGTTCACTCAAAAATTTAAACAGCGTTTTTTTTAAATTGTTCGCCCTGATCATATTGCACAGCATACTTAACATTGAATTATTTTAATTTGCCTCCGTTGATATTGTATTCTACATTGCTTTGGTGTAAGTGATAAGATACTCTCTTTTGTTGATATTTTTCCCGTTGAAAATTCTCATGCTGCGTTTTAAAAATTCTTTATATTTATATTGCACGTGGGTGTTTCCCTTCTCAGGAGTTGAATGAGCTGTTTTGATCCATAGCATCATCAGAGAACTTAAACATACATTGATCCACATTATACCAGAGAACTTAAACACGGAATTAAATAGACTCAGGAGACTTAAACACAGAGTTAAATAGACTCAGGAGACTTAAACACAGAGTTAAATAGACTCAGGAGACTTAAACACAGAGTTGAACGGACTCAGGAGACTTAAACACGAAGTTGAACGGACTCAGAAGACTTCGTCACGAAGTTGAATAGATTCAAGAGACTTAAACATGGAGTTAGATAGACTTAGGAGATTTAAACACGGAGTTGAATAGACTCAGGAGACTTAAACACGAAGTTGAATAGACTCGGGGGACTTAAACACGGAGTTAGATAGACTTAGGAGACTTAAACACGGAGTTGAATATACTCAGGAGACTTAAACACGAAGTTGAATAGACTCAAGAGACTTAAACACGGAGTTAAATGAAACAAGAGACTTAAACACGGAGTTGAATAGACTCAGGAGATTTAAACACGGAGTAGAACAGACTCAGGAGACTTAAACACAGAGTTGAACGGACTCGGAAGACTTCATCACGAAGTTGAATAGACTCAAGAGACTTAAACACGGAGTTAGATAGACTTAGGGGACTTAAACACGGAGTTGAATTGACTCAGGGGACTTAAACACAGAGTTGAATAGACTCAGGAGACTTAAACACGGAATTGAACAGACTCATAAGACTTCAATACAAAGTTGAATAAAACCAGAGGACTTAAACACCGAGTTGAATAAGCTCAAACATACTCATGTACGATATCACCAGATGTCTTATACACGGAGTTGAAGAAAAAAATATGTAGTGATCTTTGATATTTACCTAATTATTTCTGTCAGTGTAGTCGTTAATTCTTATAATGACTAGATGAAATCCCGTGCAAGCGCGGGAATTCACAAATAATATTACATAGATGAAGAGCTTTTTTAATGCGTGTTTGAATTGTTGTGCCTAGGAATTAAATGAACAATATTTTTTATTTAAATGAATTGAAGAACATTTTTTTAATAATTGTGTGCATTAGTTGTGTTATATTTATTGATATCATATAC